>NC_134086.1:51390391-51693421 GCF_000715075.1 Nicotiana tabacum
CGACAAATGATGTTCGAGTGACCAAAGTCAACCACTTCCTTCTTGGTCAGAGATTTGAAAGTCATAGCTTCATCTCACTTAGTGAAATAATTGATTGCCACCAGAATGAATCTGTGCCCATTTGATGCTGCTGGTTCAATTGGTCCAATGACGTCCATGCCCCAAGAAATAAAAGGCCAAGGTGCGGACATTGTATGCAACTCAGACGGTGGAGAATGAATCAAATCCCCGTGTACCTCGCATTGATGACACTTGTGCACAAAGCTGATGCAATCTCGTTCCATGGTGAGCCAGTAATACCCTGCTCAAAGAATTTTCTTTGCCATAATATACCCACTCATATGCGGCCCGCAAACTCCGGAATGCACTTCGGTCATGATAGTCGTGGTTTTTAGCATCTATCCATCTCAACAGTCCAAGATCTGGAGTTCTCTTGTACAAAATTCCCCCGCTCAAAAAAAATCCACTAGCCAAATGTCGAATTGTTCTCTTTTGATCACCTGTGGCCAGGACTGGGTATACCCCCATCCTGATGTATTCTCTGATATCATGGAACCATGGTTCTCCATCAAGTTCTTCCTTAACCACATTGCAGTAGGCATGATAAGCATGAACTTAAATATGCAAAGGGTCAACATAAGCTTTGTCTGGATAATGCAACATTGATGCTAAGGTAGCCAAGGCATCGACAACCTCATTATGGATCCTCAGAATATGCCTAAATTTTATTGATTGAAACCGTTGACAAAGATCATGCAAACCTTGTTGATACGGAATGAGCTTTAAATCCCGAGTCTCCCATTCTCCCTAAATTTGGTGCACCAAAAGATCCGAATCTCCCAAAACCAAGACTTCCTGGACTCCGATGTCTACCGCCAACCTTAAACCTAGAATGCATGCCTCGTACTCAGCCATGTTGTTAGTACAATAGAAACGAAGCTGGGCCGTAACAGGGTAGTGATGCCCTGTTTCAGAAATGAGCATAGCCCCTATTCCGACACCTTTCATGTTTGCCGCTCCATCAAAGAAAAGTTTCCAACCTAGCTTCTCATCCTGCTCGACCTTGTCAATATGCATTACTTCTTCATCAGGAAAATAAGTTCTCAATAGCTCATACTCTTCATCCACCGGGTTCTCGGCCAAATGATCGGCCAATGCTTGGGCCTTCATCGCGGTTCGAGTCACATAGATGATGTCAAATTCTATGAGCAAAATCTGCCACTTTGCAAGTCTTCCTGTGGGCATAGGCTTCTAAAAGATATACTTTAGAGGATCCAAACAATAAATGAGGTAAGTAGTGTAGGACGACAGAAAATGCTTCAACTTTTGTGCCACCCAAGTCAGGGCGCAACATGTTCTTTCAAGGGGGGTATACTTAACCTCATAGGATGTGAACTTCTTGCTGAGATAATAGATGGCTTGCTCCTTCCTGCTAGTGATGTTATATTGACCCAACACACAACCGAATGAATTATCCAAGACTGTCAAATAAAGAATTAAAGGCCTCTCAGGTTCCGGCGGGACCAACACATGTGGGTTTGACAAATACCCCTTGATCTTATCAAATGCCTCCTGGAATTCATCAGTCCATTTGACCGCAGCATCCTTTTTCAACAACTTAAAGATGGGCTCACAGGTTATCGTCAGTTGAGCAATAAACCTGCTGATGTAATTCAACCGCCCGAGCAAACTCATCACCTCAGTCTTATTCCTTGGAGATGGCAATTCTTGGATAGCTTTGATCTTTGATGGATCCAACTCTATGCCTCGTCAACTGACTATAAATCCTACCAATTTCCCATACGGCACACCAAACGCATACTTGGCAGGGTTAAGCTTAAGATTATACCTATGAAGCCTTTGGAAAAATTTCCTCAAGTCTCCGACATAGTCAGACTGTTGCTTAGACTTTATCATCACATCATCTACATAGACCCAATCTCTTTGTGTATCATTTCATGGAACACAGTAGTCATTGCCCTCATGTAAGTTTCCCCAGCATTTTTCAAACCAAATGGCATTACTCGGTAGCAATAAGTTCCTCAGGGTGTGATGAATGTTGTCTTTTCTGCATCCTCCTCATCCATTAAAATCTTGTGGTACCTCGTATAGAAATCCACAAAAGATCTAATCTCATGGTTGGCACAGTTGCCAATCAAAATGTGGATATTTGGCAATGGAAAGTTATCCTTTGGACTTGTTTTGTTAAGATCGTGGTAATCAATGCACATCCTGGTCTTACCATCCTTCTTTGGCACTAGCACAACATTAGCTAACCAAGTGGGGTATCGCGTGACTTAAATGACCTTTGCGTCCAACTGCTTTGTGATTTCTTCCTTGATCTTCACTCTCATGTCAGTTTTGAAATTTCTTAACTTCTGCTTGACGGGAGGAAATGTCGGGCTAGTGGGCAATTTGTGAACCACCAAGTCAGTACTTAGACCCGACATGTCGTCATATGACCATGCAAAAATATCTTTATACTTAGACCCGACATGTCGTCATATGAACAGTTAAAAGTTTCTACCATGTATTTGAACGGTTGCATATTTCATCCCGACTTTTAACTAACTCTTCTCATTTTGAGCTTTCTCTTTTTTCTTTTCACTCTAACCCTTCTTTAATCACTATTGGACTTTTCCGCTTGTTTTTGTTGCTTCCTTTTTATTTTGCACTCATTTTCTCTCTTGTTTTGCCATTATTTCTTTCCACTCAATTTTCTTTTATTTTCTTTTTGTTCTTTTCCCCTTTTTTTCTTCTTTTCATTTTATGGTTATGATAGAGTCCTATGGGTATTGCCTACGTATTATGATGCCGCATGAATCAGATCATTACATAGTTCAGGAGATAAATGTGAAATAAAAGAAAGACATATTTTTTGTTTTTTTCCAAATTTTCATAAAATAAAAAAATGGATAAAATTATCCCGATTACAATGACTTCCCCTACAGACTTAAACATAAAAAACTAACAAACTTGAAAAGTAGACTAACAAACTCCAAAAGAAACTGAAAATACAGACTCGGAAATGGACTAACAAACTCTAAAGAAACTGAAAATACGGACTCGACCAATAAAAAACAGGAATACATAAGTGCCTCAACTACAGTTCCATGGGCCCACGGGACATCAGTCGGTCTCACCGCAGGCCTATGCGCCATATCTTCTTGGAGGCGGAATAGGTCGCCCATGATGTGTCGGACAAAAATCATAATTGAAGCGAAGAACATGGACCTGGTCATGTCCTCGCATTCGTTGCACTTCATCACAATGTAGTTTGCAATCCTCCTAACCCTCTCCCTGATAATACCCTTCTCTTGTAGCAACCGTCTGATCTATTGAGATCGGGCCCCCAAAACTTGTTCGGCTGTATGATTTTGCTCTTGAAGCTGCTACAAGTCTTTTTTTAGCTGCGACATCAGGGCATAGCAATGTTCTATTTCTACTTTAAAGTCTCTTGTCTGCTTGGTCATTTCGTTCTCAAGGACATTGACCCTTTTCTTCAACCCATGATTCCTTCATCGTACTTTTCCTTCAGCTGTCGAACAAAATTTGCATGTCCCTCTGCATTCTTAGCCAACTTTGTTCGGGCCTTTTCCAGTCCACCCTCGTGTCTTTTTCAGATCAAAACCATATTCACCCCACTTTCCGCCTAAGGTTGTCTATAAGCTTCTCATCCTTTGCGCTTCTGGCGTGGTTCTCAACTGCTATTTTCATCTCCTGGATTTGGGCTCATAGGACGTCATTTTCTTTGGCTAACCTTTTCTTTTCACCCTCATCCGCAATGGCTTGCAAAACATTCTCAAATTGAAGATCCCTGACTTGCTTTTCCAACTTGCCTATTGTGGCTCTGTACTTATTTTCCTTGGTCAACCAAGCCCACTGTTCCTGCGACGCTTCAACAAATTCCTAGATGTGAGGCCTTTTGGTTGGCCTTTCAGGTTAGGCCCTTGAAGTATTCTTCTTTCTATACCAAGCAAGATAAGCAGGTGAGACCTCGCCTTTAGATAAGTCACGCACTCGGGTGTTTGCTGTCAAATACTGGCACTCGTTCCAAATATGATGAACTGTTTCTTCATGAAATTGACCATCAGAGCTGACTTTGACCGCATAAACACTAAGATCTTCATCTGGGTGCACCACCTGGCATCTTCCCAACTGTCTCATTACCCGGTATAAAGCATAAGGCTAAATGCCTTGAAGGCTCATTAGGAGGAAGTAAGGACCGGTGGCAGGCATATATACAATTTCTTCAACAGGAAGCCAACCCAGTGTCCACTCTATTTGCCCCGCAGTTATGGAGCAAAGGCGGGATACCCAATCTCCAAAACCTTCTAGCAATTTGAACCCCGAGACCCTTGTGTCGAACTCTTCAATGCAACTTTTCCCCGTAGATCCGTAATTCATATATCGAGAGTGGTGACACAGATGCTCAATCATCCACATTTGTAGTAGCAAATTGCACCCCTCGAAAAAATCTACCCCAGCTTTACAAGCCGTGAGAGCTCGGTATATCTCAGATACTATCATAGGGGCGAGGGTGCTCTTGGAATTTGTAATCAAAACATTGACGACTCCAGCTACCCGCAGATCAATATTCTCATCCTTCTGGGGAATCACCACAGACCTAAGAAGGCTACCATGAATGCGAAGCGCCTATGCTTATCCCATTTCGATCGGTTTCCTTTGCTACATATCCCACTTCCCGGGTCGTCGAATCCTCTCACATGCCCGTATCACTGGTATATGAAGCGTAGAGTGGAAAAACCAACCGCCAAATCTGCATACTGGACCCCCTGCTTATTTTCAGCAAATCCAGAAACTTGTGAGGGGTAACATCCCTTAGAGCGACCAGGTACTTATGCCTTAACCCTTCAGTACTTCCCACATAACCCGCTATCTCTTCCAAGGTGGGTGTGAGTTCAAAATCCGAGAAATGTAGGACGTTGTGAGCTGGGTCCCAAAATGTTACCGATGCCCTTATTATGTCTTCTCTAGGCCTGATCTTTAGCAATCCGGTGAGCCCCCCAAATAAAGGTTGACCACATCTCGTCCTTCTTTAACCAAATCTTCTCACCACATGTGTAATTCCAACGGAATCTTGGACATGACATTCATTGGTAAATTTTGACTCGTGCTCATTCTGCACATTTAAATTAAGGCGATTGGTTTCAAGACAAAGTATTCTTATTTGAAAACTGACAAAAGGCTTATTTTTGCAAAAAAAATAAAATAAATCAGGGCTACTTTTGTGAATATGGCCTTTCATTACTTCGGAATGGAAGTTCTTAGGGTTGTGTTCACTAAATGGCCAAAATTGACAAAGAACCCATCGGTGGCTATTTTTGCAAAGCAGCCTTCCGGCATCCCACTGGGACATTCAGCTATTCAGACAAAAACGGCATCACCCACTTATTTACGACAAGAATGATAAAACTTCATATATATTTTTTTCAAAATTTTCAAAAAGCGAGGCTGGACCCGATGAGGGTTGCCTATGTATCTCATGTCCGGTGAGAATCAAACCCGTGTAGTTCGGCCAATTTTGACACGACGAGGAAAAACATAAACCAATTTTGGACTAACTCTTTTCTTTCTCGAGAAACCCTTTTATTCTTTTTTTTTCAAAAATTCGGTAGAGTTTCGGGGAATTTCGAACACCATTTTTTTGGGAACGGGTGAAATCCTCTCTCATACCTCAAACTTGGTTTTTCTTTGATTTTCCTACCTAATACAGAAGCCGGTCAACATGCAAGCCGAAACAAATGAATGCACAAGTAGCACGTAAAAATGCATCAGGTTGGTCATTTATTTTCGGGTACACCTGTCCTAGACGGACCCAACCCCTGTGTTGAGTCCCCAAAGTCAAATGCACATGATGCAAGCAAACGTTCCTACTAGGGATCCGGCATGAGGCTGTGTTATTCTAAGTTTAAAAACTGGGTGTATTGTTCTAAACCTGGCTTACCCGAGCGGACAACTCGAGCAGGGGGGGGAGGGCAGCGTATTGGTAACCAAAAGATCATCCGGCTTTGCAACTTGTCCGAACCTCGTTCTAAATTAGGGTATGAGACTAACAGAAAGAAGTCATGCCAGCGTGCACTTCTAAGAAGATTAGAAGAGAGGGATTTCTTAGCAGTTTATATACAGTTCAGATAATATTAAAGCGCTAAAAAGCAACATTTAGCACATTAGGCTCAAACATGTAAATAAAATCAGATAATAAATAAAGCCAAATATAATAATTATTCTAAGCTCGAATTCTTGAGCCCTGAACCGGAGATTCTGGGTTCTTTTCCCCAACAGAGTCGCCAGAGTTGTCACACCTCCTTTTCACCACCCTGAAAAGGGTATAAGGGAGTTTTTCCAATTAAAGCAACAATTGAAACGGGATTATTTTATTTAGAAATCAGAGTCGCCACTTGGGATAATTTATGGTATCCCAAGTCACCGGTTTAAAATCTCGAATTGAAGAAGTTTGACTCTGTTTTACATTCCGCGAAACACAGAAATCTGGGTAAGGAATTCTGTTAACCCGAGAGAAGGTGTTAGGCATTCCCGGGTTCCGTGGTTTTAGCATGGTCGCTCAATTGTTAATATTGGCCTAATTATCTAATTAATTACATATTTTATACCTATTGTGCATTTTTATTCCTTTTAAAATGCTTATAGTAATCCAATTATTATACAATTAATTATTTGATTACACATTGCGAATCATGTCACGGGAACCATACCCACGATCCATAACATATTTATTTTATTAACAAGATTAAATTGTGGCCGGGTCACATAAATGTACCCCCAGATTTAAAAATTAGGTGTCACAACTACGTCACGGGAACCGTACCCATAGCTATGACAATTTATTTAATTAAACACGCCTAAAGCAATCTACGAGAGTTCAAGGCATTTTCACCACTAATTAAGATATCGATGTGAGGGCCATAAACTAGGTGATTGGATGACACACCTCAATTTTGTTAAAGGGAAAAGCATTCCACTAAGAGAACTATGGATACAAAAAATATTAATTTGAAATTAAGTATCACAACCACGCCACAGGAACCATACCCGTAATTATGATGAATTAATTATGTGCCGAAGGTAAATTACAAGGGGTCACATTCGAAACTGAATTTGGAACTGTAAAGGGATGCCAATTACAAACCTTTATGAAGAGGTCGATCAGGCCCTTAAGTGTTGAGAAAGTCTTAGCCCAAACATTACACCTAACATTTATTTAAAAGCATTTATACTGAAAAGAAAATAACCACAGGTGGAATGCTGGGCCTCACATTACTGAAAGCTAAGTGACGAATGAAAATATTGAAGGCATTTGGGCTCATCATTGGGTCCAGATGCGATGGCAAAGTAGAACCCAACATTTCGAGCTTGGCTCATATGGAATGCCTAATTAGGCCAAAGCCAGGCCCAATCACTACCAAGGCATGCTAAATCTCTACACCTAATCAACAATTGCATTATCTTTTAAATTAATAATACCTATCCTTACCAAATAACAAATAAATCAACTCTTACAAGATGAACGATAAAAAATAATTTATAAAAAAACAAATCGTATCAGTTCAATAGACCTAGGATCTACCTAAATCAATAATTAATCTCCACAAAACATGTTGGTCCTCCGTTAATACAGCTACTCCAGTCCATGAAATTTGGTAACTCAAAGGAAGCTTGCATTTGCAAGTCTAGCTACAGAGTTACCTTGAAAATCTACAACCACATTGTCACAAATGAAAATAAAGGTAATAAGCTGTTAGAAAGAGTGTAGCATTCCATGATTTTAACACACATCCAAACTCAAGGCAGACACATGTACAACAATTTCTTCTAAAATCATTTCAAAGAAACAAATGAAGGTTTACTGACTTTCCCGCCCTACAAATCTACAGCAACAAACAAACCAGGGCCTATAGCAATTCCAAAAAATATCAGAAGTTAAATTACAATGCTGCATATAAGTTTATGTTATTATCATGCTCGTACCCAGTTTAAACTGCTATAAGCGTTCACAACAAACCCCATCATTTCAGATCCATAAATGTGATCAATTCACACTAATCAAACTTGACTCATTCACAAATCGAACTTGTGCTGACTTGTTTAATTTTCAATCAAAGAAACTATACCTTAATTAAAATTAAACATTCCAAACATTAATTATAGCTGATGTAGGATTCATGCACTATGATATGCAACAAAACAGCAGATAGTCATAACAATAAACAACAAAACACACACATTTGCTGCACAAACTGTACAGAGGCATAGCTAAAACAGACCATATCTTTTAATCTATATTTCAGTGAAAAACTTGACAAGAGGTAGATTACATACCTATCAACAAAGATTAACAAGAAAGGTGATCCAAGTAACAGCTAGACTTGAAAGCAAATAAAGCTTGGATTGAACAAGAGACAACCAGCAATGATCAGCATCCCATGAGGTTAAATTTTCACAGTTTCTCAACCCAGAGAATACCAAAGAAAGCAGCACAAATCTGAAATCAGTTTTTATAGAAGCCCTTCTCCTAATTTTCCCTTTTTGTTTTCTGTTTTTTTTTTTTTGCCTTTTTTTCCAGTCCCCCTTTATGAAGAAGTGTTACCCTTTTTATAAGGTATCAAGTGTGTGCCCTAGTGAGGAATAAAAAATAATCACCAAAGAAAATCAGAGAATCTGTCAGCCCCTAAAGGCATCTTCCTAACTGAAATGGGATAGTTGGAAGCCTCTTATTGGTTCCAGCATTTTGTGCTGGCCAAAATTGGGCCAGCTGCCCCAGGTTCTAGAAACTTCTTATGTTAGCCTTATCTAGAAAAAAAACTTGTTTCATACCCTTCCAAAACCCCTTAAGTTTTTATTTATTCAACTAGACCCCTCATGACTTCAATTTGTTCACAAAACAGAACCAACAAACAAAACCAAACTGGGCACAAATCAAAAATTGAAAAGACCTAAATATTTGTGCAATTAAGTCTTAAATTAATCCCAACCCTAACTGATTTTGTCATGAATTAATTTGAAAAGCAGTAGGAATAGAAATCAACAAGAGACTACTCAGGCTGACTAATCCAGCCATTGAAATGAAAATTCAAAAAAAAAATTAATAAACACATGAAACTAACCTAAAATTAATTTAAAATCGGAATCATGCAAGCTAAGACAGTGATTAAAAGACAAACGGTAAGAGTCCTTACCCCAAACCTGACCCAAGAAAAATAAAGATAATGAACTTCAGCATCTGGATGGAAACAATGAACTCTGACCGGAATCTGACGAGTCTAACCCAAATCCGGTGGTCTCGAAATGACTAACAACTATTGTCAAACGATTGCTCATGTAAAGAGCTATCTATTGATGTAAGTTTTTAGTTAAAACGAGTCGGATTTATGTGAAGAAAATCGTTAAAGAAAAATTAAGGCTTTTCAGGAATCCCTAGATCTAAAATTAAAAGCAGTTTGTTTGATTTTTTGGGAGATTAACGGTGACTTAGTGGTGAGGTGGGTGTGAACAGTATGGGGTGTGGATTTGGGCAGATTTGGAGGTCGTTTGGTGGTGTTAGAGTGGCGGTCGGTTGATGGAGGTTTTAGGGGTGACTAGGGTTCAACGAGATGGGAGAGGGAGACGAAGTGGGAAGTGAATTAGGGTTTTGGGGGGAATTGTGTTAGGACAATTAAATATAAAGCAGGTGCCAAGTTCACAGCCGTTAGATCTCACAAGATCAACGGCTGTGAAGAACAAAGAAGAAAATGGGGTCGATTGGGGGTGGGGAAACCTGGACCGGGTAGGCCAATCATGGGCTGGGTCTGGTTCATAGAGGACTTGGGTCTAGCTTGGCCCAAATTTAATTCTACAAACAGGCTTCTTTTTTCCCAATTACCCTTTTCTTTTGCTCTTATTTTTTTTTTAGTTTTTTTTCTTTAATTAATAAAATCCTAAATTAAAATCCTAAATTATCTAAATTGTAAAATTACACTAATTATTTAATTAAAATAATTATAAAGATTACTTGATCCTAAATAAAAAAGAAAAATCACTAATCTAAAAATAAAAAGGTAAAATGTAAACATGAGCCATTTTTTTATATTTTATTTTTACTAAAACAATTAATTAATCCTAAAATATAAAAACAAAGATCTAAATGCAATGCATGACATTTTTTGTATTTTTTCATGATTTTAATAAAAGTAAACATGCACAGAAAATGCAAACAATTAACACAAATTCCTACAAAAATCCTATAAAATTGCAAACAATTGGGAGAAATTTATTTGTTCAATTTGTAGGAGTATTTCACATAGGGTAAAAATCACGTGCTCACAACATGAAGCATAAATGATATCAAGGAGAGTATTTTAACGGATATTCCAAACAATTTCCAATCACAACCTTTCAAGTCAACAATGATTCTACATCCCTCAAGAACCGTATTATTCAAATTCTTCCACAAATCTCACAAATGATCTATAACACAATTATAGAGTCTAGTGTCTCAATAATATTGACCATAACAATATATTAATGATTACATATAGAGATGACCAAACTAGACAGATCAATGTATTCTCAGAATTCTATCAAATTCGATCAAGTTATATTAGGCTAAGTCTTGATTACTAACATTTTAGACTACGTTCTTAATATCGGTAAATCAAGTGAAACATGAAGCAAGGGAGTTACGTAATTCTACAAGACACAATTAGAGAACAATCTACCCCCGAGCATGATTAACCCCGGCACATACATATATTCTCGTCACCTCATATATGTATCACCCCCGCATGTAGCAAACAATGACAAATAGGAGAATAAATCCTCAAACAAAGTTAGACAAAATACTTACCTCGATTCGGCTAACTCAACACTCAACTTAGCCTTTTCCTCCACAAATTAGCCTCCGCTCGACTCAATCTAGCCAATGACGACTTGAATACATCACACAATGCAAGAGGAAACAACTTCAATTAATAAAGCTGTGATTTTTATACAATTTCTAAAAAGTCAATAAAAGTCAAACCTCGGGCCCGCTTGGCCAAAACCCGGGTCCAAAGATAGGTCTTGACTACCCATAGCCCCACGAGCCCAAATATGTGTTTTGTTTTAGAATACGAGTCTTATTCGACACTTAAATCTCAAATTTTTATTTTTCAAAACTTTAACAAAATCCCCAAATTTTTTCATAGTTTTCCCATGAATTTGATGTTAAATTTTGTATAAAATCATGAAATATAGTTGTAAATTGATTAAAGATACTTACCCAATGATTTGGCATGAAAATCCTCTTTCAAAATCGCCTCACCTCAAAGCTAAGGTTAAAAAATATGAAAAATGAAGCAAAAACTCGAAATTCTCATCACTTAACAGGTTGCAGATGTCGCATTTGTGACAGAGGGTTCGCAAATGTGAAACCCACAATTGCAAAAAAAATCATCGCAATTGCGAGCTTGAAGGATTTCTGCTGAGGTCACATTTGCGACAAAAACTTCGCAAATGCGAAGACCAGCCTTCGCAAATGCGGTTGGTTCATTGCAGATGCGAAAAGCTGCCCAGTCGCCCAAGGCTTCGCAAATGAGATGGTTGTATTTGCAACCAGAACATCGCAAATGCACAGAAACTAGAACTAGAAATCAAAAACTATGCAAGAACATTCTGAAACTCACTCGAGCCCTCGGGGATCCAAACCAAATATACACACAAGTTTAAAAACACAACATGAACTCGCTCGCTCTCTCAAATCATCAAAATAAATTCTAAAACTACGAATCGAACGCCAAAACGCACGAAAATCAAACTAAACTTCAAGAACTTCTAGAATCACAACCGAGCGTCCGAACCATATCAAATCAACTTCGTATGGCACCAAATTTTGCAGACAAGCTCCATATGATAAGACGAACCTACTCGAAGCTTTAAATCACAAGACAACCTAGAAACGATCAATCACACCTTAAGTCGAAATCAATGAACTTTGAAACTTCAACTTCCACAACTGATACCAAAACCTATCAAATCACCTTCGATTAACCTCAAATTTCGCACACAAGTCGCATTTGACATTACGGACCTATTCCAACTTCATCCGACCCTAGTATCACGGTCAAACTTCCCAAAAATCCAACTTTTGCCATTTCGAGCCAAATTCAACTACGGACCCCCAAATCACAATCTGGATGCGCTCTTAACTCTAAAATCACCCAAAGAAGCTAACGGATTTGACGAAACTCCATTCTGAGGTCAAATTCTAAAAAGTCAAATTTTGTTAACTCTTCCAACTTAGTACTCAACTCTCGAAGTTCCTTCTTCCAAATCGGTTCTGGATAACTCGAAAACCAATACCGATGATTTACGCAAGTAATAATACATCATGAGGAGATACTCAAGCCCTCAAATATCGAGCGAAGTGCAGATACTCAAAACGACCAATCGGGTCGTTACATACCCCACCACTTAAACATGCGTTCGTCCTCGAGCGTGCCAGGAGTCATTCCAAAACCATCCAATCATGGTGTAACCTTGCTAAGCATAAACCCATGAGTGATCCCATATCACCCTGCTCTACATAAGCCTGCCAACACAACATCATTAGAGATCCTTGCTTCAACCTTGGTCCTTAAACCTTAGAACTCCATTTCTACCATCCAGGATTCATTACAAGACCCGAATCTCACAGCTACACACTGTATAAGTCTAAACAGGATGTATCAAGTCAAAATAATAACACAAGATGTAATCACGTGATATACCCCATCACTTAGACACTCACAGTAGTAATTGATGACCACCAATACTGCCCGAACACAAATTCGGTGTCGGTAGCAAACGTTATTATTATATCTCGCGTTTTTGTACGTTAAAAGTTTCATCTTCAGTTAATTGACGTAGACTCGAGGATGAGATTATCTTGAGGTTAACGTATTTATGCTATTTATAACAAGTAATAAGTAAGTGTCATGAAGTATAAAGGGTACACGAATGAAAGCAAATGAGTTTCATTGAAAGTGGACAATTTGGAATAAAATACGGGTCGAGCGATAATACCCGATAATTATGAACTATTACCATGCAAGGTACCATATGACCACGGTAGTATAATGTATAAAGTATATTAAAAATAAGTAGTATTTTTAGGTAATTTGAGACAATTCTTAATTATACGGGTAATTGGTTAATTACCGAGTAATGGGACATTACCTAGTTAATTATTAAAATATGAGATAAAAATTAATCCCCCTCCAAAACATGGCAGAAGGCCACCAACTAATATAATGACTCTTAAGTCATTTCATGATTAGGTGGCTAGATAAAGATAATAGGAATTTAATAAAGACTTGCTACAAGTCTTGTTTCCACCTTTCATTTGGACAAAAATCAGAACATAAGAATCATATATCAAGTCTAGTCTCCATTTTCATTTGGAAAGAATCAGAACGTCCTTAACAAGAATCAGATATCATTCTTCCTAAATTCAAAGTACTTCAACAACAGAAGCTAAATTCAATCCTTTAACAAAATAATTCCAACGAGAATTGTTAGAATCGTAGCAATATAAAATTTTGCGGTTCTAAAGGAGTACGGTACAATATTTTTCAAGAAGATTATACAGAGTTTTTCCTACTCCATGTATGTTAAGGCCATCCCGTCTTTCTTTTGGCATGATCCAAATTATACAAAAGAAACGAGCAAATGCACAGTTTTCATAAATGACTCAGTTCATAGAAATACTAGGGGTCTCTTTGTTCTTGATTCCCCATGTGACATATTATTATATCTTCTGTTCATGGGTCTCAGAATAATATGCAGTTGAAAAAGCTTATCCGAAAGAAATTGATATTATTACATATTTTTCATGCATTCCATTCATTTATACATGTGCATTGACCCATGACCAGATGGCGTTATATACGTGTATTTATATGTATATATATATATATATATATATATATATATATATATATATATATATATATATATATATATATGTATATATATGTATATGTATGTATATGTATATGTATATGTATATGTATATATATGTATATGTATATGTATATATATATGTATAATATATGTATATGGGAAAAAGGTTACGGCATTGTATACACACCACCACCTGATCAGTTGGTATATGTTGATGATGTTGCCCATAGTGGCCGAGACGATATGATGGAATGCCCTCAGAGGCTTGATGATATTATGTACACCATACCTACGCATGACACGACATTTATATGCGCGTGCATGACATTATAAATATTTCAAAATTTACAAAGTTATTCAAATTTACAGATGGATTTCTTTATTCCATATTTTATCTATGTCTTTTACGTATTGATTTTCATGCCTTACATACTCAGTACAATTTTCGTACTGATACCCTATTTCACAAGGCCTATGTTTTATACCCGCAGGTGCAGGTAGGCAAGCTGACAGTCCCCCTTCTTAGGATCCTTGATCAGCGAGAGTTGGCGTGCTCCACTTGATCCAGAGTTGCTTTCGATTTTGGTATGATATGCTTGTATATGTATGTATGGGTATGATGTGTCTTAGTCCCGTCTTTGTACAGTTGTATTTCTATTAGAGGTCTATAGACAGTTATGTCCAGTTGGTTAGTATGTGGCCTTGTCGGTGTTCAGTTTTTAGTATATAGTTGTCTATCGAGGCCTAGTCGGCTCGCCTATTGTAATCTGCACGTATATGTATATATGTCATTTGGACAGGTTTTCCTCGTATATGTTACTCTCGTAACCAAGCAGATATTATTCATGTTTATATCGTAGTCACATGCTTAAGGGTGTTCGACAGGTAAGACTCGGGAACTCGTCGCGGCCCATCGGTTTGGGTCGTGACAAAATGGCATCAGAGTAGTTTTGTCCTAGGGTTGTCTACAGACCGTGTCTAGTAGAGTCTTGTTTATGGGTGTGTTGTACACCACACTTATAGACAGGAAGCTATAAGACATATAGGATGTTATCATCTCTTTTTATCTCAGATCGTGCGAGATAAGAATTCATGTTCCTAACGATATGTTACATTTTCAGTGATGCCTCTGACACTAAAGCCGCTAGCACGGGTCAGAAGGCTATGAAAGTGTTAGAAAGAGATATAAGGTACACTATCGAGTCAGACCCATCGGAGATCATAGGTTCTATTGAGGAGGATCCATCCGAGGAATCATATGAGTCATACGTTCGAGCTGTTTTGACCACTCCGGCAGCAGACGGGGTGAAAGGAGTTCCGACCTCACCGAGGCCCTTAGTTTCATTATCATATCCCATTGATCAAGGTATGAGGGGAGTAGTTCATGGATTGGCACAGCCGGGTTTGCCTCAGGCTCAAAACTATGACAAGGTATTTGTAGACACTAGCTCTTCTGAGTTTCCATATAGTCCACCGTTTTGGGAGTCCGTCAATCAAGGTTCGTCAGTGTATGTTATGGGATACGCATAGCAAGAAGATAGTAGTCAGACCAAGAGGAGGAAGGTAACTAATAAGGACATGAAGATTCTGCTTCGAAGTATGTCCGATCGAGGCTCTCATATAGGACGAGGCAAGGACCTTCTACTCTAGACTTCCTCCAGATGTCAGCTTTTGGTTGGTGAGCTCCACTTCTTCTGGGAATATTACCAATTCACGGTTCGGCATGTGTTAGGTTGTTTTATAAGGACGTAGGGAGCTCTGTCCCGATGAGGACGTAGGGAGCCCTGTCCCGACTTGTATATATTATGGTTATGTTTACTTAGAGGTTTTGCAGATAGTATCATGTATATAGTTTTGGGTATGACATGTCTACGGCCTGGTCGACCCCTATGTATATAAACCTTTTTCTAAATTAGTTATGCAAGTTATGTGTTAATATTGTTACTTATATATATATGGATGTGGCGCATTATATACTTGATAATAAACAAGGATAAGGTACGTGGAATGTGGCCCGAAATGGCCCGTGATATATTTGATAATAAACAAGGATAAGATATGTGGTATTCGTTCGGGTAGAACTTGATATTATAATAGGTATGGATTGGTTGGCCTTTTGTTATGCTAACATTAAGTGTAGATCAAAAATAGTTTGATTTCAGTTTCTAGGAGAGCCTGTTTTAGAATGGAAAGGTAATACGGCATCGCCAAGAGGTAAATTTATCTCCTATCTCAAGGAAAGGAAGATAATCAAAAGGACTATATTTATCATTGATTTCGGGTTGGGGATGTAGAAGTAGAGTTACCAACCATTCAGTCCTTCCCTCTGGTTAATGAGTTTCCCGATATTTTTCCCAATGAAGTTTAGGATCTTTCGCCAGAGCGAGAAATTGAGTTGCTATTGACCTACTATCAGATACGCATCCAATATCTATTCCTCTCCATAGAATGGCCCCCGCAGAACTAAAAGAGTTGAAGGAACAACTAAAGGATTTTCTTGAAAAAAGGCTTTATAAGACCTAGTACATCACCATATGGAGCACATGTGTTATTTGTGAGGAAGAAAGATGGTTCCTTACGGATATGTATTGATTATAGAAAGTTGAATAAGGTGACAATCAAGAATAAGTACCCGCTCCCGAGGATTGATGATTTATTTGATCAGTTACAAGGTGCCAAGTATTTTTTTAAAGATAGACTTGAGGTCCGGGTTCCATCAGGTAAGGGTTAAGAAGGAAGATATTCCAAAGACAACATTCAGGACCAGATACGGGCACTTAGAGTTTCGTGCTATGTTGTTCGATTTGACCAATGCCCCAGCAGTATTTATGGATTTGATGAACCGTGTGTTCAGGACCTTTTTAGATCTGTTCGTAATTATATTTATCGACGATATATTGGTGTATTCTCGTTCAGAGGCTGAGCATGCAAATCATCTGCGTACTGTGCTCAGAGTTCTACAAAAAGGGAAGTTGTATGCAAAATTCTCTAAATGTGAATTCTAGTTGAACTTTGTAGCTTTCCTTGGGCATATCATTTTGGGTAAAGGCATCCGGGTGGATATACAAAATATTAAGGCAGTGAAGACTTGGCCTAGACTCATAACACTGACAGAGTTTCGTAGCTTCTCCATTTGGCAGGTTATTGTAGGAAACTTGTAACGGAATCTTATTCTCTTTTAGCACCTTTGACCAAAGTGGTATGTGGGTCTCGCTTGATGTTCTAGAATAGCATAAGGAAATCTATGGTGCAAGCAAGTTGAAGGAAGGTTGCGAATAAGTATAAATAGATATGTGTAGGTCGCAAGCTAAAGTATGGTAGAGCGACAAGGTTTTAGGAAGACAAGAGGAAGAATAAGAAAAGATGCGTGAAAAGGTGACAAGAATGGATAAGTCCTTGGGGTTATTCTCATAAAAGAGCTAATGGTTTCTCTAAGTTATAGAAGGCTCAATATAGCCCGATTAAACTTGAAGGAGTCTAAGACTAGTAGCTTTTAGAATAGACGAAATGTTGCCCTAGTAGTGGAATAAGGGCGCAATTGTGATAAATCAAAGATGAAATCTGGGCCTTCGAAGAAGGGAATTTCATGAATTGTAAAAGATTAGAATACCCATGTAAGTTAACTCAGAAGGGAGCTAACTTTCAATGGACCGATGCTTGCGAACAGAGTTTCCAAGCATTGAAGGACAGATTAACTTCAGCACCGGTTCTAACACTCCCAGAAGGGACCAATGGTTATGTTATCTATTGCTATGCTTCAGGCATTGGATTGGGTTGTGTGCAGATGCAACATGGTAAGTTTGTAGCTTATGCTTCTAGACAACTAAGAAAGCACAAGAAGAATTACCCGACCCATGATTTAGAGTTAGCCGCAGTGATTCATGCACTAAAGATGTGGAGGCACTACTTGCATGGCATTCATGTTGATATCTATACGGATCATAAAATCCTCTAGTATATCTTCAAGCAAAAGGGATTGAATTTATATCAAAGGAGATGGTTGGATCTACTTAAAGACTGTGACGTTAATATTTTATACCATCCGGGGAAGGCGAACATAGTAGCCGACGCCCTCAGTCGTAGATCCATGGGTAGCCTATCATATTTATAGCCAGAAAAGAGGGGAATAGCCCATAAGATTCATCAGCTAGCTAGTCTTGGAGTTCGGTTACTAGACTCAGGTGATATTGGAATTACTATTCAGGATACAACAACATCCTCTTTAGTAACTGAAGTAAAGGAACACCAGTACGAGGATCTTGTGTTAGTTCATTATAGGTATAGCCCCCTTAGAAAGAGAAGACACCGTTTGAAATTACAGAAGATGGGGTCCTCAGATATCGAGGATGATTATGTGTCCCTAATGATGCAGGGCTGCATCGGTAGGTTATGGGAGGAACTTACTATTCTCGTTATTTTATCCATCCAGGAGCAACAAAGATGTATCATGATATTAGGGCTGTATATTTGTAGGACGGAATGAAAAAAGATATAGCAGAGTTTGTTGCTTAGTACCCTAATTGTCAGTAGGTCAAGATTGAGCACCAAAAACCTGGTGGGTTATTGCATGCTATAGAGATTCCAACTTGGAAATGGGAAGTAATCAATATGATTTTCATCGTAGGCTTACCTTGTACCCAGCTTATGTTCGATTCGATATGGGTGATTGTTTATAGACTTACAAAGTCAGCTCATTTTCCGTCCGTTAGGATTACATATTCCTCAGAGGATTATGCAAGGCTTTATATTAACGAGATAGTACGACTGCATGGTGTCCCTGTATCTATTATCTCGGATAGAGGAACTCAATTTACAACTAACTTCTAGAGATCCTTCCAAAAAGGATTGGGGACTTAGGTAAGTCTTAGTGCAGCATTTCATCCCCAAACAGACAGACAGGCTGAGCGTACTATTCAGACACTTGAGGATATGTTACGAGCTTGTGTGATAGACTTCAAAGGTAGCTGGGATGATCATCTGTCACTTATTGCGTTCGCATATAACAATAGCTACCATTCCAGTATTCAGATGGCTACATACGAAGCTTTTTATGGATAGAAGTGTAAATCGCCTATAGGGTGGTTCGATGTTGGGAAAACTACGTTAGTAAGACCAGAATTGGTACAACATGCAATCGAGAAAATTAAGCTTATACAGGAAAGGCCATTAACAGCTCAAAGTCGTCAGAAGTCTTATGCGGATAATCGACAATGAGACTTGGAATTTCAGGTTGACAACTGGGTATTCCTAGAGGTATCACTGATGAAAGGTGTCATGAGGTTCGGAAGGAAAGGAAAACTTAGCCCTTGGTACATTGGACCATATAAGATCATACGCAAGGTAGGCCAGGTAGCATATGAGTTAGACTTGCCTTTGAACTTGGAGTCATCCAGTCTTTCACAGTTATTGATAATGGTGGTCCTACATGGCGTGGAATGATTGAGTTTCTACAGGAAGCGTTGGTAGTAGTATGGTTACAAAGGCAACTCTGCCAAAGTTATATAGATCCCGGGGAGTTAAACATTCGAGGACGAATGTTTCTAAGGGGGAAGGATGTTACATCTTGCGATTTCGTACATTAAAAGTTTTATCTTCAGTTAATTGACGTGGACTCGGGGATGAGATTATCTTGAGGTTAACGTATTTATGCTATTTATAACAAGCAATAAGTAAGCGTCATGAAGGATAAAGGGTACACGAATTAAAAAAAACGAGTTTCGTTGAAAGTGGCCAATTTGGGATAAAATACGGGTCGAGCGATAATACCCGATAATTATGAACTAGTACCATGCAAGGTACCATATGACCACGGTAGTATAATGTATAAAGTATATTAAAAATGAGTAGTATTTTTAGGTAATTTGAGATAATTCTTAATTATACGGGTAATTGGTTAATTACCGGGTAACGGGATATTACCTAATCACCTAATAAGTGGATAAAGATTTAATCCCCCCACACCCAAAAAAAAGGTGGCAAAAGGCCACCAACTAAGAGAATGACTCTTAAGTCATTTCATGATTAGGTGGCTAAGGATAATAGGAATCTATTAAAGACTTGTTACAAGTCTTGTTTCCACCTTTCATTTGGAAAAAAATCAAAACATAAGAATCATATATCAAGTCTAGTCTCCATTTTCATTTGGAAAGAATCAAAACGTCCTTAACAAGAATTAGATATTATTCTTCCTAAGTTCAAAGTACTTCAAAAACACAAGCTAAATTCAATCCTTTAACAAAAAAATTCCAACGAGAATTGTTAGAATCGTAGCAACATAAAATTTTGTGGTTCTAAAGGAGTACAGTGCAATATTATTCAAGAATATTATACGGAGCTTTTCCTACTCCAGGTATGTTAAGACCATCCCTTCTTTCTTTTGGCATGATCCAAATTATACAAAAGAAATGAGCAAACGCACAGTTTTCATAAATGACTCTGTTCATAGAAATACTAGGGGTCTTTTTGTTCTTGATTCCCCATGTGCCATATTATTATATTTTATGTTCATGGGTCTCAAAATAATACGCAGTTGAAAAAGATTATCCGAAAGGAATATTGAGATTATTACATATTTTTCATGCATTTAATTCATTTATACATGTACATTGACTCATGACCAGATGGTGTTATATACGCACATTGACCCATGACCAGATGATATTATATATATATGGGGGATATGGGAAAAAGGTTACGGCGTTATATACGCACCACTACCTGATTAGTTGGTATATGTTGATGATGTTGCCCATAGTGGTCGAGATGATATAATGGGATGCCCTCAGAGGCTTGATGATATTATGTACACCCATACCTATGCATGACACGACATTTATATGCACGTGCATGACATTATAAATGTTTCAGAATTTACAAAGTTATTCAGATTTACCGATGGATTTCTTTATTCCATGTTTTATCTATGTCTTTTACGTACTGATTTTCATGCCTTACATACTCAGTACATTTTTCGTACTGACGTCCCATTTCACAAGGCCTGCGTTTTATGCCCACAGGTGCAGGTAGGAAAGCTCACGGTCCCCTCCTTAGGATCATTGATCAGCGAGAGTTGGCGTGCTCCACTTTATCCGGAGCTGCTTTCAATTTTGGTACGATATGCTTGTATATGTTTGTATGGGTATGACGTGGCTCAGTCCCATCTTTGTACAGTTGTATTTCTATTAAAGGTCTGTAGACAGTTATGTCCAGTTGGTTAGTATGTGGACTTGTCGACTTTCAGTTTTGAGTATATAGTTTTCTATCGTGGCCTAGTCGGCTCGCCCACTGTAATCCGCATGTATATGTATATGTGTCTTTTGGACAGGTTTTCCTCATACATGTTACTCTCGTAACCCAGCAGATATTATTCATGTTTATATCTTGGTCGCATGCTTAAGGGTGTTCGACGGGTAGGACTTTGGCACTCGTCGCGGCCCATCGGTTTGGGTCGTGCAATCATACTGATTAGAGCCTCGTTCAAAACCTTCATACCCTACCGATGATAAAAGAAACACGTATAACCGCTTAACCACTCATCTAATCAATAAACTAAGAAACTCACTTGCCCGACCAGGGCCATTGTCCAAATCCTCAACAAATCATGGTGTTATTCTTCCAAACCTTCCTCATTCCAATACAATAGTGCAAATCTCAGGCCTAGAAACCTCATCTCAGCCAATACAAGCAGACACACTGATAAGCACCAACAATAATCATATAGAGACACACATAACCCGGTTCCGTAAACTAACAAGTAATAACTCAGACGTGACAGATACCAGAGAAAGCTAACTAAGAAGACTACTAAATAAGCTAAACAGAAAGGGAAATTTTAGCACTTCACTATAAACTTTTCTAACAAGGTGAAAGCAAAATACACTAAAAAGGAATAAGGAGTCACATTTCATCATAGTACCATTGCGGCGTGCAACCCTATCCCATAGTATCAATCCACATAGGGTATCCATCGAGCCATAATACTCAGGCTCACTGATCATATGTGCGTCAACATCAAGCACAACAGAATGCACAAAATATAATTGTGGGAAAATCATTAGGAACAAATAATACTGAGAAAGACAAATACAACTATGGTGCAATAAGCTAAGCAACATCACAAGGCCACCTCGCCCATAATGCCATGTAGTCTAAACTGGATCACAATATGCGAGCGAAGAATCATGTAAACCTCAGAACCCATCATAGTATGATAGAGAAACACATGACATAAACCAAGGCGCGATAACATCCACTCCGCCCGACGATATACATATGGCACCAACTGCGCAAGAGCAAGCAAATCCAACCTGATACAGAATATACACCCTCATTGGGCTCAAAATAAGCCCCAAACCAAATTCCGGTCATCCTCAAACATGTAATAAACCCTCCAAAAGTCTATAGCAACCTTTCCATAACACCTACCATTAATCATCCAATCTTCTACACCCCTTCACAACTCACAATCGAGGAATTGTCCACCAATAAGAACATTCAATCTCTGAGCCTCGTGAATAACAGAATTTTCATACCCAATCTCAACACCGCTTCTCAAATAGCTGACACGTAACTCATACTACATCATCTTTTGGTAATGCACCCATAAATCAAAACACAATGGTACCTGCCAACAGGCGAACTCTACTCCGATAGGAACACACAGTGCCAACAAAACCTTAAACACCCGAAATCGTCCGAGACATCAAGATCTCGTATCCTTCCATCCAAAACTAAACTGCAACCTTGCACATGAAACTTCTCAACCCCACATGGCGCATCGCCTCTAACATGCTAACTCGCAACACTACGAAAGCCTCATAGTCGACTATGTACCTTATGCAAATTGAACACTTTACCAACTGAGAATCTTCCATCTATCTCAATCTAGGAGAACACCACCACACACAATATAGCTCTTATACCTGTAGAAAACATTAACTCCGACTGTAATCATACCCATAATAAATTCTCTGGAACTCAATAACACATAATCGCATAACCAGAACCAATCGCCTCTAACTTAATCGAGTCACGCAGACTGACAATCCGAAAATAACTCAATCCGATATGATCGCCTCTGAGGAAACTTCTGGAAACCTGAAGCCATATCTTGCATCATCCCAACATTGACTTGTGGACCTTTCTTGACAAGGAAAACCACGGATCCGATTACCATTCACTGCCACTTTCAAGCCCACCTGTAGACAAATTCAAAGGTCCTTAATCCACTCATCTTATTCTAATCTTCAATACGCAAATAGGCGCCAAGCAACCCGTGCTTCACCAACATATGCCCATTCAAAGAAATAACCATGAAATCTCTCGGTCCGGAAACTGATACAGCCCATGATCCTACAATCTTATCGTCATTAGTAGACTCCACCACTTAGCTCGAAGCCATAGAAACCTCAGTAGCAACCCAAAGTACCATATCTTCACTGCATGCCCCGATACTACACGAGTATTTAGTTGAATACCTCAAAACTCATGCAATGCTAATCATAGAACACCCCGAAGACTCTGACAAGCGCTTACCCATCATTACAATAGTCAAACAACATTCCTTAAATGCTCTGAAATGATGACATATGCACCCCCACCGAATGGAAACCTCATACGAGACACACGATCCAAACTCATCATGTAAGAGATGGCCCACTAGTTATACTCAAATAGACACCTTGCCATGAACTTACCTTAACCACAATAGCCTGGCCACCAGCCAATCTTCCCCAAATATGTGCTTACCAACTAGACATATGAACCTGCCTCCTACCATAAATGAACGACTAGAAGATTTAACACGGCATTTGCTTTTTAGGATAGACAACACATTGCATTGATAATCAAGCATTCACAGCCCGTCGTAATCTATCTTCAGCATCACCGATCGTCGGCACATAGCAAATACTGAGCGCACAACATCACATATGAGCGATCGGGAAGACTCAAAGGCGTAGGTTTCAAGCTGAAACAAGGCCGCATGCCATGGAAAGAAGAAAAGGAATTTTTTTTTTTCCTAAATGCGCTTCTTAGGCTAGACAACACATTGCAATGATAATCAAGCATCCACATCCCATCATAATCTATCTTCAGTATCACCGATCGTCGGCACATAGAAAATAATGAGCACACAACATCACATATGAGCGATTGGGAAGAGTCAAAGTCGTAGGTTTCAAGCTGAAACAAGTTCGCATGACAAGGAAAGAAGAAAAGGAATTTTTTTCCTAAATGCCCAGTAGCCTCCCGAAGATAGGTATGGACGTCATTATACCGATCTGTAGGACTCTACTAGACACTTGCTCATGACTCGTAGTACCTACGAACCTAGTGCTCTGATACCACCTTGTCACAATCCAAAAACCACTGGTCGTGATGGCACCTAACTCGATCCGCTAGGTAAGCCTACTAACAGAAAAATACAACTCGACTGAGATTTTAGGAAAAAAAAGAGAATAAATAACTGATCGTTTTCAAATTTATCCAAGACCTGGTAGCACAAATCACGAGCTTTTAAGATTTTGAAATTTCAAACTGATACAAATAAATATACATTATGTTTGAAGGTTACTTAAACAGATTAGCAATAATCTAGACAACAAGGACAAGTGGCAGCTATAACCAAATGCACGAACATCTTTTGAATCAGCATATGATGTCACTAGTAGCTCCGCTCCAAAATTTGCACAGAACGTGAAGAAGTGCAGTATCAGTACAACCGACCCCATGTACTGGTAAGTATTTTGTCTAACCTCATCGATGTAGTGATGAGGCTTTTAGTTAAAAAGATACTTATTGCTATAAACTGTGCAATAGATTAACAGTAAAGCAGTTCAAAGTATAACGGATAAAAGTATCATATACAACTCGGCGAGACAGTCAATAATTACTAAAAAGAACCACAGTAGAATATTTACGATCTTTCCTGATATAAGATATATGTCCAAAATGTCAAAATGTCAAATCACATGGCATGGTAACACCCTTCGTGCTTTTATCTCATCCTCACCATGTATAAATAAATTTATGTAAAAATTCAATTAGCACGGCAACACCTTTCGTGTGTTCAAACCATCTTTCCAAATGATCATATAACATAGCCAACCATATCACAAGAACATAATAATAGAAATTACTAAGTAGGAAATACACAAGTAACGACGGTGGGCAAGGATGCACATGTGGGTCACAGTAAAGGACTAAGAGGAAAACACATGAGTAATAACAACAAATGGAAAACAAGGAATATCAACTTCAATAACAAGCATATTGGAGGCCTAAGTACAAATATAACAATTAAGACGGAAATATATAATCTTTGCAAGTTAACTAGTCAGGGCATGAATTGGCTATCATGGTGGAAGGCTTAAACTAAAGTGTAACAGAATAGATACAACATGAGTATAATTATAAAAGCAGGAAATAGGCACGGTATTCGCAAGTTAAGCAAGTAAAAAACATGGACAATGCAACAACAATTGAGATAAAGGTCACGTACAGGACGATAATAACAAGTCACACAAAATATGTAAATACAACAATAACAGCTGAAGGTAAGGGCACAAACGTATACACGGGAAACAGATATCACATCATAATGCATGTCCCTCGTCCTTACCTGCACGGAAACACCCTTCGTGCCATGACCTCACAATAACATACAAGCATAACAATATAAATGAAATGGCACAGTATCACCCTTCGTACTTTTACTCTCAAATGATATGGCACGGCATCACCCTTCGTGCTTTTATTCTTAATAATATGGCACGACATCACCCTTCGTGCTTTTACTCTCAATAATGTGGCACGGCATCACCCTTCGTGCTTTTACTCTCAATACTGTGGCACGGCATCACCCTTCGTGCTTTACACTCTTCCTTACCAAACATATATATAACAATAACAAACAAGACAGGAAGCATAAATGACATCAAGAAGAGTGTTTTAACGGATATTCCAAGCAATTCCCAATCACAACCTTCCAAGTCAACAATGATTCAACAACCCTCAAGAACCGTATTATTCAAATTCTTTCACAAATCTTACAAATGATCCACAACGCAATTACAGAGTCTAGTGTCCAAATAATATCGACTGTAGCAATGTAGTAATGATTACGCATAGAGATGACCAAACTAGACACATCAATGTATTCTCAGAATTCTATCACATTCGATCAAGTTATATAAGGCTAAGTCTTGATTACTAACATTTTATACTACGTTCTTAATATCAGTAAATCAAGTGAAACATGAAGCAAAGGAGTTACATAATTCTACAAGACACAATTATAGCACAATCTACCCCCGAGCATGATTAACCCCGGCACATACATATATGATCATCACCTCATATATGTATCACCCCCGCATGTAGCAAACAATGACAAATAGGAGGAAAAATTCCTCCAACAAAGTTATGCAAAACACTTATCTCGATTCGGCTAACTCAACACTCAACTTAGCCTTTTCCTCTACAAATTCGCCTCCGCTCGACTCAATCTAGCCAATGACAACTTGAATACATCACACAATGCAAGAGAAAACAACTTCAATTAATAAAGATGTAATTTTTATTCAATTTCTAAAAAGTCAACAAAAGTCAAACCCCGGGCCCGCCCGGCCAAAACCCAGGTCCAAAGGTAGATCTTCACTACCCATAGCCCCACGAGTCCAAATATGTATTTTGTTTTCAAATCTGAGTCTTATTCGACTCTAAAATCTCAATTTTTCATTTTTCAAAACTTTGACAAAATTCCCAAATTTTTCCATAGTTTTCCCATGAATTTGATGTTAAATCTTGTATAAAATTATGAAATATAGTTGAAAATTGATTAAAGATACTTACCCAATGATTTGGCATGAAAATCCCCTCTCAAAATCGCCTCACCTCGAAGCTAAGGTTCAAAAATATGAAAAATGAAGAAAAAACTCGGAATTCTCAGTACTTAACAGGTTGCAGATGTCACATTTGTGATAGGGGGTTTGCAAATGCGAAACCCTCAATTGCGAAAAACTCATCGCAATTGCGAACCTGAAGGATTTCTGCTGAGGTCGCATTTGCGACAAAAACTTCGCAAATGCGAAGACCAGCCTTCGCAAATGCGGTTGGTTCATCGTAGATGCGAAAAGCTGCCCAGTCGCCCAGGCTTTGCAAATGCGAGGTTTCTTCGCAAATGCGATGGCCGCATTTACGACCAGAACATTGCAAATGCGAAGAAAACCAGAACCAGAAATCAAAAACTATGGAAGAACATTCTGAAACCAACCCGAAATTCACCTGAGCCCTCGGGGCTCCAAACCAAACATGCACACATGTCTAAAAACACAACATGAACTCGCTCATGTGCTCAAATTATCAAAATAACTTCTAAAACCACGAATCGGACGCCAAAACGCATGAAAATCAAACTAAACTTCAAGAACTTCTAGAATCACAACCGAGCATCTGAACCATATCAAATCAACTCCGGATGGCGCCAAATTTTGCAGAAAAGCTCCATATGACAAGATGAACCTACTCGAAGTTTCAAATCATGCATGACAACCTCGAAATGATGAATCACACCTCAAGTCAAAATCAATGAACTTTGAAACTTCAACTTCCACAACTGATGCCGCCTATCAAATCACCTCTGATTGACCTCAAATTTGGCACACAAGTCATATTTGACATTACGGACCTATTCCAACTTTCGAAATTGAAATTTGACCCTAGTATCAAAAAGTCCACTCCCGGTCAAACTTCCTAAAAATCCAACTTTCGCCAATTCGAACCAAATTCAACTACGGACCTCCAAATCACAATCCGGACGCGCTCCTAAGTTCAAAATCACCCAACTAAGCTATCAAAACTGAAGAAACTCCATTCGAGGTCAAATGCTAAAAAGTCAAACTTGGTCAACTCTTTCAACTTAGTACTTAACTCTCGAAGTTCCTTCTTCCAAATCGATTCCGAATAATTCGAAAACCAATACCGATGATTTACGCAAGTTATAATACATCATGCGGAGATACTCGAGCCCTCAAATACCGAGTGAAGTGCAGATACTCAAAACGACCAGTCGGGTCGTTACAGGTTTCGTCGTAGTCCCGTCGCCAACAAGTCGTGATGAAGAGGCGGCCTCCTTTTGTGGGACAGTCTTAGAAGTTTTCGCCATTTTAGAGGAGAGATAAAGAAGAGGAAATTAAGAAGGTACACTTGGTGGTTTGCAAAAGGCTTATGAAATCTGGGTACAAAAGTTGGAGAATGAAGAGATTTTGAAGAACAGAAATAGAAGAAGCTTTGAATATAAAGTTTGAATGAATGAAAGTTGGGATATGTTTAGTCTGCTAATGACGGTTCAAATTCGTAGTGGCTTACCAACAACTAACACGCATTTAATACCTTGGTAATTGGACCGACGGGACGTTTCAGTAACTGTTTGTCGCTTACGTCATGATCTATCGAAGTGGGGTTTGAAAGTTCATACGTTTCTCGTCATCTTCTCTCGGAAAATGAGGGGACTATTTGTATACGATCGAAACCGGGTCCGCCTATTGTGTGACCAATCGAGATTAAAACGTGATAGGTTAAAGCTCGACCTCGGGTTATATCGAACCGATGTGAGAAGTTAAATCATTGAGCTCGTGATCCCAGGACCGAAAAAGATCGAGATCAAACAAGATCGAGGGAAATTTGCCAAGCCGAATAACAGAAGGCCGAAATATTCGCGATCGATTGGAGATCACGGAGGAAATCTCGGCATGTATCAAGGAGAGGCCGATTAATTAGCAAATCATGAGATTTTTTACCTTGTATAGAATTGTATCAAGAGTAGGACACCCCTACTATATAAAGGGGGATCTGATCATTTGTAACACACATTGCAATACGCAACAAAAAAGTAATACGTTGCTATTTCTAGCTCTTATCATCTTGTTATTCTGTTCGTACATCAGTTAAGGCATTTCTTGGTTCGAGGGTGATCGAACTCAAAGGCCAAGGTTGTTCAATTTGTGTGGTTTGCATTTATACTCTTATCATCAATTTCCATATTAATCTGTTTTCTTAATTTGTATCAAGTTATATCACATATCCTTAAAACTGCGTATAAATTCAATAGCTATCTGGTTTTAAGGGTAAACACTCAAGATGTACTTCGAAAACTGAAAGGAAACAACAGAAAAAAGAAATCCAGCTTTCGTTTGAATTTTTTTTTTAAAAAAAATTTAATTAAGATTTTCAAAAAAAAAAAGAAGAAATTGAATAAAAGTTATTGGAAAAAAGTTTTATATCCGGATTACTTTCGAGAAATTGTTTGTAAGAAAACTTTTTTATCTTAGTTTTATATAACTTACCTTAGGATTAATTTTTGTTTCCAAAAATACTTCGTTTTAATATTTACACACACGTGTGTGTGTAGACGCCTAGTTTGTACTAATTTTTCATGAAACTTTTTCCAAAACCTTTTCTCCAAACGGATGATGTTTGTGGATTAACCTGTTCTCTAAAAATAGGTGAATGGAGAAGTATTCAAAAAAACAGATAGTACCTTCCCCATTTTTTATTATTATTCTTTTTTTATTTTATTTATTTATTTATTTATTATTATTATTATTATTATTATTATTATTATTATTATTATTATACAAGGTTTATCAACCGGTGTTCGATATTCATTTTGTGACTCGATTAATATGGATTTATATGAAAAATTTTTACTTTGGAAAATAAGACGCTCTCTGCAATAAACAACTCCATTTCTTATTATTTGTTGTAACCTGAAAATATTATTACACAACTGGGAATGAGTCATCGTCTATAAAGATCGGGTGGAATCTCAACCATATAATATTGGGATATTACTAGTAGGCCATGGAAACATATTTAATAACTTCATCCCCTCTTTTAAATTTCCTATCTGACTCATCTACCCACAATAGACATACTTATTAGTTATTAGTATTGCTTTTCGTCACTAATGAATAGTTCGCTCTTTACTATTCCAGTGCCAGCAACTAATTTTATTATAAAGTCATCTATTGGGGAGATAGCTTATAGTATATACTAATGCACGTCATATTATTCTTTTTCTTCTCACATTCTTTTACTTTTAAGGGACAAAATCATGCTAAGCAAAATAAATTTTAGTTTAGAAAATTTATTATAAATTGAATGGTCTATTTACCTTTTATGAAAAAAGCTACTACCTTTGATGAGATAAAGTTAATTATTTTTGGATTTAACGTCGGTATTATTTCCGATAGGACAACCAATGACCAAACAAAGTGATAGTGTCACAAGTTTCTCGCAGTTATTTTGTAGATTGTGAAATAAATAGATATCACATTAGTCATTATTTCTTTATTTTTTTTAAGAAAAAAGTATAACTCTCTTTTTTCAAATTTAATATTTTTGTTTTATTTATAATAATATTATACTGCTACTTATTATGGGATCATACGAAGTCATTTGACTTTTTAATTTTTTCTTAATAAAGTAGGAAATAGTGATAATGATCATGTAAACGTGGTTCATGTTAAAATAGCATGACTTAGTCAGTTTTTGAACTGGTCATTTAAAAATAGGCAGCGTTTGCCAAGTCATTGAAAAATAACCACTATTTTATCGCAACAGAGACCGATCCAGCATAATATAATGGAGTTCGGTGCACCTGTGTATGATTTATCTTTACATGAAAAGTGGCTAAATTTCGATTACTTTCGAAAATAACCACATGTAAATCTAGCTATTTTTGAATTTCTCTCGCTGTTCTTTCAACGATCTTGGAGTAGGACTAGTCTAAAACGAAGCCCATTTATCTTATTTTAGGCTTTGAGATCTCGTCAGATAGCCCACATCAACAAAATGTGGATAAAATTAGCTGAGATCATTTTTTGGATCGGTTATTAGATTTCAGCCAGCTTTTAAATTGTACTGGCAAAGTAATCACTCTTTAATCGGAAAAAATCTGGGCAAAATACCCCTCGCCTAAACAGGAAAAAACTCAAGGAGCGAATTATTGGAGTTTGGTATATGAAGTTAATCCAGGAAAAAATTTATGAAGATTGAACCTTCATTAGTTCGAACTCCAGCAATCGTTCCTTGAGTTCGAGAATACATCCTAATCAAATCTCTTCGTTTTCTTGTTACTTTTTTCCTACGATTTCAGATCCTAATTAGACCCATCAGAAGGTTACGACTGTTTTTAGGTGTTTATCGGAGGTTTCAAGTTGGCCGGAGATGGTGAAGCTTCAGAAATATATATATATATACTATATTAAAAGCACGAAGACCCTTACCGAAATGTCGTTCGTCTTTTTTACCCTTTAAAAATAAATTTTTTATTGGACAAAATTGTAATTGTACTTTTTACCTAATATTTAGGACTTTAAGATAAGCTAAATATTTTTACTTATAAATATTGAGTAAAATATTTATAAATATTTTTATAAATATTAAGTAAAATTTTACTTATAAATATTTTTTCCTTATTTAAATCGTGTAACTATTTTTCTCAAATTTAACTCTTTCATGTTTACAAGTTTTAACATTTTTGGAACTATAACAAAGGACTTTTGCAAGTTTCTACCTTTGTTTTAATTTTTGCAAGAATCATTAGCATGTTTTCAATGTTAATCCAAATTTTTACATGTGCGCAAAGAGTTTAAGTTGACTTATAAATAAGCTATTTTAATATAAATCTTTTAATCATTAATGATGGACATGTAAATTTTATTTTATGTCAGATATTATATCATTCAAATTATATTTATAACATAAAAACTTTAAAATTAACTAACATTTTGATATCAATCTTTATTTATTTGGATTATTCGGAGGGAGTTCTAACATTTAGAAATTTAATATCGAATAAAATTTTAACTTATATAACTTATTTTCTTCTCTGAATTTCGTAAAAATAATCTTTAGTCAAATTCATATCCAAAGAAGAAAATAAAAAATTTAAATTCAATTCCTTATTTATCAAGATCTAATAACAATCGTGAATATTGAATATCACCAAACTAAGTTGCACACATTTTAATAATTTTTCTTTGGATCAAAGAATGATCGAGAATATCAAGATATATTATCTTCTCCTTTGGTTGAAAAAATTAATCAAAATTATTATATCATCAGTTCAAATGAGAAAAATGAGTTTGGATATAATGACGAACAAGGAAACCAAAAATAACAAAGTCAACAAAGAATAAGCAAAAAATTATTGTTTGGATATAATAACGTTCACCTTTTTACCTTTTATATATTGATTCATACTAGACTAAATTATTATTTAGGTTATTTTTTTAATATTTAGGAAGTTGGAATCCTAATATTTAGGAGTTTGAAATTTTAAAAATAGATTGATCATTAATGCTTCTATATTTTAACTAAGTAAAAACTACTAATATGTAGCAACTCAAAATATATATAAATCCCTAGCCCAATATTTTGAACTTTATAAATATTTCTAAAATATATTACTTACCATGTTGCCCTATTTATACCAACTACTCGATTTTCTCTTCATCTTCTAATTTCATAATGCTTATGAATATTCTTTATAATGTTTGGTGATGCAAAGTTAGTATAGTCCCTAATTTTAGTGATGTAAAGGTTAAGCCTCAATGTCTTTAAAAGTATATCCTTCCCAAACCCATGAAGGAAAATAGTGAATAAGAAGATTTGTTGAAAAAGAGAATTAACTAATATAACTCTTAAGTTACATGATAATTTTATTATTATTAATAATATGAAACTTATAGTAAAAACTTTCAGAGTTTAAACGAGAGATAAAGAGACGTGACCAACAAGAGTCAATAAAACTAATAATTCTGCAAATATGATGATCCGAAGAAAAATATTAAATGAATATTTTACCCTTTAAAAATAGCTTTTTATTGGATAAAATTATAACTACAGTTAAATATATAAAATTTTACACGATTTCATACTAAAATATGAATAAAAATAAATGATTTTTAAAAATAAATAATTAAAATTTTAGAACTAATAGCAAAATAAATTCATTTTACTTCTTTTAAAACTATTCATATACGAAAAATTACTTTTCAAGTTGATAAAACTCATATAGTATATAAATTTATTTTTATACGAAAAATATTGGCGAAAAGAGAAATTAGAGATAGAGTAGACTTGAAGCGATAAGGATAAAACATTAGAAGACAAAACAATTTTCTTCATTTATTATAAAGAATGGCAACTCCCTATATTTTTTATACATTACTTCTTGAAAATATTAACTCAACATTGGTGGAGACAAACGAGAAAACAATAATAATAAGGCATTTGAGTACTTATGTGATCGCATATTACTTTTTCTAATTTTCATTTTACAACTCAAACGCATTATGTAGTAGATATAAGAAAGATAGAAAGAGATTTTCTCAAAATCGTATATTCATGAATATAGGATACACGCGCAAAGCGCGTACCCTAAGACTAGTAATTCCTAAATATATTTGTTGTTTTGTTTATATGAGAAAGGAGACAATATACCCTTAGCGCCGCAACATTATTCATCTTATATGACTTTTCTTCCTCTCCAAGTTTAGAATACAAGCTCCACCAGATGGTGCCTCTTCTCCACCAAAAGTCACTCTTAAGCCAAATTCAGATTTAGGTTCTTATACAATTAAATTTACAGAGAAAAAGGGATTAATCTAAGTTAATATTAATATTCAAATAGCAAATCTAGTATTTTTATGAAGAGTGTTGAACGAGTGTTGTTAGGTAAGAGTGTTTTAGAGCAATAATGACTTATGAATGTGAAAGATAAACAATAAATGCCATTCAGTAATAAGTGGAACAAGGTTCACCCAACAAGAGTGAGATTTTCCATTGAGCTCTTGATAGATGATGACAAGCAATTGAATATTCTGATTCTTCTTGTATCGGGAGAGAAAGATAGAGGAAAAGAGGTATAAAGTTAAACTTTGTATGTATTCAACAAAGAGAGAATCTTCACAGAAAATGCCAGTCTTCTTCTTTACAAAAATGTTCAATCTTCTTTTCTGGAACTACATCTCATCCTATTTATAAGGGTACATGGGCCAAAGACTCTAGATAGTACAACAGAGATGAATATTCGCTAGAATATTCTCTTTCGGAATACAAATCCATAAACTAGTCGTTACTACGTATTGAGGGCGAGTGCTCGTCCTCGTCCTCGTCTTGTATCAAGCCACCTCGTCTTCGACAATGATTTGCCTTCTTTACGTGACCTTGACCTCTTGGGGTCAGGTTGATACATCAAAGCCATCAAAGGCTTTATCTCTGTTTACCAGATCAAACGTATGACACAAAGTTTTTCGCCCATACAGTTAGTCCCTCCGCTTGTTAAACTTGATAAGTGGATAATAGTGGTTGTGATCGTCTTAAGAGGCAGGTGACGTGGACCTCTGAGTGTCAAATATTTTGAACTTTGAATCATCCCGGGTGACCTCTGCAAAGAAAGCTGACATCGATGGGATGTGACGTCATGACGTCATTTGTCATGATGACGCATGTTCTCGAAACATCGTGTCAGGTCATGCGCGACCTTTGGATTGGTTCTGCCATTTTGATTTTTTTTGTAATCATTACGAGCCATTTCAGGTTCAACGTTTCTCCTCTATAAAGAGAGGTGATCACCATTATTCAAGCTTTACCTTCATTGATGCTGCTAAAATTACCTTTGCTTCCCTAGAGTTATTTCTCGTGCTTATTATTCTCTACCTTTCCCTTCTATTATCTTAACTCTTTTTATCCCTACATTCTTCTAAATTCTTCAATCATGTCTGAATACCTTTTGGTACTTGTGTTGGAGAGGTTTATGGTGTGAATGAGGATATTCCGGCTACCTCATTGGTTGTTACAACTTCTGTTCGAAGAGGAGACGCTACCTCCACCACTGAAGCAGAGGCTCTTCCATCGATGGAAGAAATATTCCCCGTAACCCCGATGCAAAACCTGATTTGCAATGGCCGCCGGAGGCGGTGGTTGGCTTTTTCCGGTCTTCTTTGACGGTTAAATGCTTGGCGGAGTTCAAGGCCAAGTATGGCCTCCCTGATCAAGTGGAGCTTATACCCGCCAATAATGATGAAGTGTATGCTCACTGTCCTGGGTATTGTTCTCTCTTCGCTTATCCTTCACCACTGGTTACTCGTTCCCCCTTCCCTCTTTGGTGGAATTTTGCAACTTTTATCGGGTTTGTCCTGCTCAGCTCGCTCCCTTCGTCTACAAGGTGATCAAAATGTTGTCCAGCTGGTTGGTGTCGAGGTCATCGTATGACACTTAGTGCACCTGTTTATCCCCAGATTTTACCAGGGCACTATATTAAACCTTCGGCATCATGAAAGCAAGTCCCTGGTCGTCAGGATGGATGACAAAGGTAGTCAACAATTTTGGCTTGGCTTTTTTTTTTGTCAAGACCGAAGCCTTCGTGGCTAGTGTCACAGACTTTCCTGAAGCTTGGAACCATACTCATAAGTATTCGTACTCACCTTTTCCCTTTCATATCGTTGTTTCATGATCGAGTTGGTGATCTAATTCTTTTTATCTTACAACTACTACTCGACTTCTTCAGTTGGTGACGCACCTTGCTGATTGGGTCAGGCAGGTCCTTTCCTGTACTGTAGGGGTTCGTGATTGGCTGAGCTTCTGGTAAAAGTTCAAACAGGCACTCCCTCTAAAAGGTAAAGTCGTCCTTTAAATAGCGGTGTATTTGTACTTGTCCATTTTACCATGCTTATCTTTTTTACATTCTTCTAGGTTCTGTCAAGGAGGCTAAAATATGGCATCGACGCCTTCCTTTAGGAGAAGGAGGATTGCTGCTTCCTATACCCCCACCTCCGTCTCGATTGTTGTGCCTGTCCCTTCCCTAGATCTGTCCCATGTTGAGGGCAAGGATATTTCCCCGCATGGAGCGGACTTGAGGCCTCGTAAGAGGAAGGCCATGGATGCTGGAGCAGGTGTACCCACGATAATAGATTTATTGGAGGATGAGATCATGGTGCGAGAAACTATGATGATATTTATCGAGGAGGGCGTTAGGGAGGCCTCTGAGGTGCCTACGTTTAGAAGAGATCGGTGATGCTGCTCCTTTGTGACCTGAAGAGGAGGTGGCCCCTGTGGATACCTCTCATGATGGTTCTGTATATACCGAGTGCGAGGAGGCCTCATCTTCTGAACTGGCTCAAGAAGCTTCTCCAACTAATAAGGGAAAGAACAATATGCCCGCTAAGTAGGATGATAGGCAAGCAGAAATCATTGGCAATGAGTCCGACTCCGACCTCGACCTTGAAGATTATGAGATGATCGATAGTGGACTACTCAGGTCAAACTTAGGGTAGACGGGGGATCAATAACAATCACGATCCCAGTGAATCACAATCTTCTTAAGGATAATGAGGATGTGATTCATGCCTTCGGTTCCCTCTATTCTGACGTCGAGCATAAGACCTATAGGGAGCAGAAGCACAAGACCCTATCCAAAAGCATCGTCGACCTCGCTCTTAGGGTAAATATCTTCCTTCCTTTCTCATTCTCTATTCTTTGCTCTTTTTTTCCCTTAAGTCGTACTTATTTCCTCTGCTTGTGTTTGTAGACAGTTATCCTAGATCTCAAGAGCATGCGAAGAGAGAAAAAATAAAAAAAATATCTATCGTAAGTTGCATACGAAATACGAGGAGTTCCGTGGGAAGTATAAAGATGTCTAGAGGTGGCTTCACGAAGGGGGTGATATGCATGTCCTGTGGAAGGAGTTGAGAAATAAGGATGAAGAGTTGCTTGTGTCTGTGGAGCGACTCAGCTCTTTCAAGGGGGCGTTGAAGAGAAAGGAAGAAGAGCTCGAGCTGAGCAAGGGTGTAGAGCCCTAGTGTCGCGACCTTCAGAGCCAGCTTGATCAACTACAAAGTTAGTTGAATGGGTGCTAGTTTGAAATGGACGGGCTCAGAGGAGTGGTTCGCTGATAAGCAGCAGCTACTCGAGGAGGTAGAGTCCACTCGAATGGAGACTCAAAAAAGGGCCACTATTTTAGAGTTGGCAAACAAACCCTTTTGCGCTGCCCGGGACAATGTCTAGTCGATGGTTGAGGCTAAGGAGGTCAGGCTCGAGGAGAGGGTTGGCAAATTAGAGAAAGAGAACTCCGAGCTGCTTGAACGAGTTTCTACTATTGAGGACGATAATGCCAGACTGCTCGAACGGCCCTTTACTTCTCATGGCTCTGAGTTTATTGCCATTCCTTGAGAGAAGTATGAGGAATGGATCCTTGCCTAAGCTCAAGTATAGGTGGTTCAGGAGTTGGGTCGGACGGGCTTTGTCTTTGAGACGACCATGGAGGAGGCCCGAGTTAAAGCTTAGAGGCTCGATTGGCCTGTGGCTATGACCCCTCCACACCTCAGCCTGATACCGAGGGAAATTATGAATGAGACTTTGACCAGCTCGAAAATAGTGGTTGGTGTGACTCTGCCTACAATCGAGGCAAGGATGGAGATGATAGCGGAGACCAGGGTGGTGATGGCCACTAGATATTCTACCTTTGTTTTTGTTTAACTTTTAGTACTTTTTGTTGGCATTTTTGAGGGACTTTGTAAAGAATGTTTATCTAAATATCAATGTTGGTTTTTGTTTTATACTCACCTTTCTTACCTTTGTATGTTTTGTTTATGTACTTTCTTTCTTCTTTGTTATCCTCTAGGTTGCGATAGTCGTGGGGTTGAGTGGTCGTAGGCCATATCGGCCTTTGCTTGAATCAGTTGAATGTGCTTCTTAGTTGAAATGTGTCCAAGGGTCGATAGGTATTTTTTGATTTGGTCGAACATACCTTTAAGTTAAGTCTTGATCGAGGGTCGATAGGTATTATTCGAGCTGGTCGAACATACCTTTAAGTTAAGTCGAGCCGAGGGCCGACAGGTAGGGTTTGTGCTGGTCGAATGTAACTTTAAGTTAAGTCATGGCCGAGGGCCGATAGGTTGTTCAAGTTGGTCGAGCGTACCTTTAAGTTAAGTCGAGGCTGAGGGCCGATAGGTGTTGTTTGAGCTGGTCGAACATACCTTTAAGTTAAGTAAAGGCTAAGGGACGACAGGTGTTGTTCGAGTTGGTCGAACGTACCCTTTAGTTAAGTTGAGGTCGAGGGCTAATAAGTGTTGTTCGTAGCTGGTTGAACGTACATTTCAGTAAAATCGAGGCCGAGGTTGATAGGTGTTGTTCGAGCTGGTCGAACATACCTTTAAGTTATATCGAGGCCAAGGGACGATAGGTGGTGTTCGAGCTAGTCGACCGTACCTTTAAGTTAAATCGTGGTTGAGGGCAGATAGGTGTTGTTCGAGCTGGTCGAAGGTACCTTTTATTTATTTCAAGGTCGAGGGCCGATAGGAGTCGTTCGAGCTGGTTGAACGTACCTTTTTGGGAGAGCAGTTTCAATGAACAAATATCTTATTTATTTCAACATTGTTGCATTGATTACATCATTTCTCCTGAGGCATTCTTTTGGAGAAAATTACAAGTTTTGTGTGTTGGCTGGCGTTCAAGTCACAATTCCAGTCCCAGAATATCTAGTCCCTTCATTGGTTGACTTGGAGATTTCTTAGGAGTTGAGCAATGAAATGTTCATGTTCTCGCGTACTCCAACTCGAAATGTCCCGTATGTCGCCTCGCTAAAAACCTCCTTGAGAAAACCATGTTGGAACAAAACTCAAGTGAGGGAAAAAGAATGCGACTTACGGGGCACTCCTTGTTTCTCAGAAGTTGAAATATTTGAGGTGGTTGATGTTCCAGTTGTTTGGTAAGAGCCTTCCTTCCAATGTTTCTAGTTGGAATGAACCTTTGTCTGCCTTGCCTATGATATTGTACGGTCCGTCCCAATTGGATCCTAACTTGCCCTCTCGAGGATCTTTTCTTGCTTGGGTCTTAGCTTTGAACATGTAATCCCCAATCTTGAGTAACTGTACCTTGGCCTTTTTATTGTAGTAGTGTTCTGCTTGTTGTTTTTGTGCGACCATCCTTATAAAAGCCATGTCTCTTCTCTCCTTGATCTCGTCAAGGTCTTGTATTCTGTTCTCGTCATTGTCGTTGCCGCTCTCATTGGTGTACCTTAGGCAGGGCTCTCCGACTTCAACTGGTATGACCGCTTATTCCATAGACTATGAGTAGGGTGTTTCTCCTGTGCTCGTTTTTGGGGTCATTCTGTGTGCCCAAAATACTCCTGGGAGTATTTTCGGTCATAGTCCCTTGACCTTTTCAAGTCTCTTCTTGAAGATGTTTAAGATTGACTTATTGGAGGAATCTTTTTGCCCGTTGTCGTCCGGGTGGTAAGGGGTTAAGAGTATCCTTTTAATGTGCCATTTTTCAAAAAACTCGATGGTTTTCTTCTCACGAATCGACAAATGATGTTTCTCTATATGAAGGTGATTACCTCTTACTCGCGAACTTGGGCGAACATGCCTGCTTCCACCCATTTAGATAAGTAGTCAGTTAAAACTAAAAGGAATTAACATTACCTCGTTCTGGCGGAAGTGGTCCCACGATGTCATTCCACACTTAATGAATAGCTATGAGAAGGTAACAGAATGGAGGTTTTCGCCTACTTGGTGGATTGTCGGGGCGTACTTCTGACACTGCTCGCATTTCTTTATGAATTCTAGGGTGTCTTTCTTCATGGTGGGACAATAGTATCCCGCTCGTATGAGGTATTTGACCAGTTCTTGGTCACCGTAATGGCTGCTGCAGTAGCCTTCATGGACTTCCTTGGGAATATGTCCCAAACATTTTGCTAAGGGGCCGCCATATGTTCTCTTATATAATTTGTTGTAAAGGATGTTGTAACTAGCTGCTTGCATTCTTAGCTTCCTGGCGTTCTTTTTGTCATTTGGGAGGGTGGCGTCCTGCAAATACTTTATAATATAATTGCACCAGTCTCAGGCTAGGTTTACAGATTTTACCTCGATGTGGTCTAGTGTCGAGCTAAGGAGATGCACCGCGCTCCTATCCCCAGGAGTTATGTTTTTGTTGTGGTAGCCAATTTTGCAAGGCTGTATGCCTCGAAGTTTTGAGTTCTTGGAATCTGGTCGAGCTGCCATTCGTCAAATTTGGGTAGTAATATGCATATCTCAGTTTGGTATTTCTGCAATCTTTGCTCTATGATCTAGAAAGTCCCAGTAACTTGGTTGACGACGAGCTGAGAATTACAGTATAGATTTAGACGTCTCACCCCATATTCGAGAGCTAGTCACAATCCTGCAATACGGCCTCATAACCAACCTCGTTGTTAGTCATATCTGGGCACCTTATAGATTGACGAACAACTTCATCGATGGGAACTTTAAGCACGAGACCCAATCCGGACCTGCATGCGTTGGACGCTCCATCATTATGTAAGACCTAGAGGTCCTGTGTTAAGTGAGAAGCTTGGGTGGCTTTCTTCTCAGCCTCGGGCATCACTTTGGCACTGAAGTCCGTGACAAAGTCGGCGAACGTTTGTGATTTTATTGTTGTGTAAGGCTGATAAGTGATATCATGCTCACTTAATTCGATCGCCCACTTGCCAACCTCCCCGGAAGCTCGGATTTATGCAATATTCTTCTTAAAGGAAATGTAAAGACGATCGAGATTGGGTGGCACTGGAAGTACGGTCTAAGCTTTCGTGAAGCTACGACAAGGGTCAGAGCCAGTTTCTCGAGGTAAGGATACCCAGTCCTGATGTTGATAAGTGTTTTATTGAAATAGTAAATTGGAGATTGCGTACCTTTGTCTTCTCGAACCAGTACTACACTCACTGCTACTTCTGAAACAACAAGGTAGATGAGGAGATGCTCCCCGAGCTCGGGCTTTCAGAGCAAGGGTGCCGATGATAGGTATTCCTTGAGTTCTTTCATTTCTTGTGTGCATTGAGGCGTTCACTCGAGGCCGTTATCCTTTTTGAGTACGTTGAAGAACCTGTGGCACCTGTCCGATGACCTCGAGATAAACCTGGACAAGGCGTAAATTCAACCCGTCAGTCTCTAGACTTGTTTCTTAGTGGTTAGATGTTCCGATATCCCATCAATAGCCTTAATCTGATCGGGTTTGACCTCGATTCTATGTTGTCATTCTGGGGGCCCAAAAACTTACCCGAAGTTATGCCAAATGCACTTTTCTCGGGGTCCAGTTTCATCCCATACTTCCTCAATTTTCTGAACGTTTCCTTTAAATGGTTGTCACACCGCCTTTTTGCGCACCTACCCCGAAGGATAAATGCGCGAGGGAGTTTTTCCAATTTAAGTGACAATATTCGAAATGGGATTATTTATTTAATTCAGAGTCGCCACTTGGGAAAGGTTTGGCTTTTGGTGTCCCAAGTCACCGGTTTATCTTGAATCCCAAATCAAGGAAATTTTCGACTTTCCAAATGAAGTCTGTGAACTAGAAATTCTAAGTAAGGAATTCTGTTGACCCGAGGGAAGGTGTTAGGCACCCCCGAATCCCGTGGTTCTAGCACGGTCGCTTAAATTGTTATAATGGCTAAATATATGATTTTAATACATGTTATGACTTGCGTGCTTTTATTAAATTTAAACCGCTTTTATTATTATTTTTCTTTATAGAATTGCAACATTGTGAAAATGCATTTCGAACCATGTCAAAATCAATGCGCCCGTGGTTGTTAATACATTCCAACTGCGTTGAGATTTGGATTTGGGTCACATAAATGCGCACCCGAACTTAAGAAGGTATTTTAGTTAAAATCGCGCCTAAAGAGTCTAACGCGTAATTATCTTTAGGGAAGGCAGTGAAGTTCACTAGACAGTCCATCCCAAGTTCTAAGTATTTAATATATACATTTATGAGGGCCCTGCGATTTGTGCGTTTTATTTGGCAAGGCTCGTCTCATTTATTTTTAAGGATATCCTAAAGCGACTACATTTCTATTAAATTCGTTTCTAAAATAAATGAGAGAAAATCCTAACCCGTTACAGGCTTAAAAGAGGCGTAACATATTAAATGCTAGATTGAGACGAACGTTAACTGAAAGGAACATTACTAGAAATTATAAACAAAATCGAGAACGATAAAATAATATATTCGAACGTGATTAATTATCCTATAGCTAGATTAACTCCTCCTAATTATATAAACAAACGAATAATTGTTCGCGACTATTAGCGCTGAAATTAACCTTAATTATTAATGCTTATTCGGGAGTTTATTAGATCTAAACGCCAAACCATCTTACTAAACTCATGCCTATTAGATTACTGTTCTTAAAATTGTTGCGTTGTTTTGTGCTTCAAAATATGTAAAAACCTGTTGATCCTATTAATAGCCACTTCATTTAAATGATGGGCCGATGCCAATATTAATTATTAATCTGCCTTACTAAAACTATGTTGAAACAAGGAATCCAACAAGAGAGTTGACATACATGGCTAACCCATTGGTACTAACATAACACAATATGAAAATTTGTTTGGGATACGTTTTTCTTGAAATCAAATTGGACCGGATATAACGAGTTTGACAGTTCAAAGATCCAAACAGGAGTACATACAGATGCTTGCCATGATTTTACGTTATACTGTCATCACTAAATCAGGCTAAATTGTTATGCACATGGAGATACGTCTGATCTAACAACATACTATTTAACAGTCCATATCAGTTAAGGTACATTCCAATTCATACAGAATAAATGTAGTCGGAATGAGCTTAAACAAATACAGGCTAACTATAATTCAACCTATCGCTATATTTTGAACACAAGTACCGTGAATTAAGTGACGTTCATTTCTTTATTTTTACTTCAACTTCAAGCTTTCAACAACACATGGTTTCAGAAATATGTACCTGGAAGCGCTTACAATTGAAGAAGAAGAAGGGCCAGTAGAGTAGAAGTGCAAACGAACAGCAACACAGCAATTTCAACCGCAGAAATACCCCAGAAATACACTCAAAGGCATCCCGGAATGTTTTGTTAAAATCCAACAGCACAATCAACACCCGAAAGACTCAACTGAACTTGAATTTAAACCAAAGTTGAACTAATAGATCGCAGAAGAAGTTCATGCAAATTGAAATCAAACTGAGATGTCGACTTCAACTACTAAACTCAAAACTGAATCGAAAAAATCAATGGAATAGTCTTTCTGTTGTTTTGGTTATCAACTATTTTTGAAACTATTTTAAGCCTCACCTTTCTGTTCTGAAACTCTTGGTCCGACCTCCTTTCAATTCTCAAAACCCTCTGTTTTTATATCCAAAAATCAAAATATTCCACAGCCTGTTAAAACCCATTAAAACTGAACTCCCCCCATGTTCTCTTTTTTGTTTTTCCACTCACAAGTTAAAAGAAAGGTATCCCTCATGAGATTCCCCCTTACAGCCCCCTTTTTCATTGTTAAAGTGGTTTATCCTTTATTAAGTTATGCAAGTATGGGCAGCATGAGTATGTCCTGACAGCACATGCTGTCCATTCTACTTTAATTCATTAAAAACTACAATGCACATGTTGCCCAAGGTCTAAAATGAGTGAACATGCCAGCAATTTCATATCAATTCAAAACTAAACTCTGGGATCTATATCAAACTGCAGCTATAAACCAATCCTTAAATGATTTCTGACTTAACTAACAGATTAACAAACAATTGTAATCAATTCTCAACTGATTCAACAATGCCTTAGTAAGAACTAAACAGCACGAGTCAGATTACTACCATTCCAAACTGAAACTAATTGACGACATATATCGAATCGACTACGCGAATTACAACACATACAATCAAAGCCAATGATCAGAATCCAACAGTATTAACAGGTGATTCAAGTTGTACTGACCAAAACAAAAGTTGCCATGGAAACTAATTAATCAACCAAATTCATTTCAATCGATTATATAGTTTAAAACACATATACTCAATCAGTGAATAGAGAAAAATTCGACCAAATAAAAGGTCCGGGCAAGGTGGACAGAATAGTCGACACAAAAATGAAAACAAATCAACTAACATTTAAACACATGAACAAACATCAATAGAAAACAACATGGGACTGACAAGGAAAAGAAAAAAATACCTTAAGGAATTGAAAATCAGACGACCCTGTCTCGGATTTTGAATCGAACCTCTTTTAGGGTTGAACGGACTTTAATCGAAGTGTTCTCAACTGAGAACACTTCGATTAAGGTCTATTAGACCCCAACCCTTTCGTTTAGTTGGACAAAACCCTCAGATACTAGATTTCTAGGGTTCTTGGGGCTGGTTTGGGACTTGGGGTTTTCTGGTTAGATTCGGACCAAACCAAGCTTGGTTTGGTCACGAGGGAGGTCAGGGGGGTAACTGGTATGGATTTGGGGTGGTTTGGCATAGGATGAGGTCCGACTCGAATCTTCAAATGAAGATTCGAGACGATGGGGGAAGATTCGAGGCCAACGGTTTGTAGATCCGTGTCCAGGGGGTCGAGGTGCACTAGGGGTGTTAGTCTGGTGGTCACCGGCATCGTTGCCGCCGGGTTTATGGTGAGGGAAAGGAGGGGCGGTGCAAGGGTTCTTGAGGGGTTTTGGGAAGAAGACGATGATGGGGAGGGGGTCTGGCTTAGGGGGGCGTGGGGGTAAGGGATTGGGTTTATATAGTTAGGGGGAAATTAATCTAGGCCGTTAGATCATCAACAATCGATGGCCTGGATTGATCCGCTTAAATGGAAACGACGTCGTATGGGTTAAGTGAGACCAGTGGGTCTTTGGGTGAGACGGGTCGGGTTAAAACGTGGGTATGGAGATGTGATCTTGGTCGTTGATCATTCTAAGATCAACGGCCCAGATCAAGCATGATCAAGACGACGTCGTCTGGACGTCCCTGAGGTCAGCTAATTTGGACCGGGCAAAACAAATGCTTTGGGCCTGATTTGGGTCCAATTTGAAATGGCCCAATTCTGATTTTGTCCAATTTAAACTTATTTCTTTTCTTTTCCTATTTATAATTAAAATCTGAATTTACAAAAATCCTAAAAATATATTATAAAAATATAAAAATCAAAATTATATCACAAGTCATTAATTGATATTTTTAGTAACAATTAACACACAATATCATATATTCATTAAACAAAAATCAACCATTAACGCTAAAAATGACAAAATTACCCAAAATAATATTTTTTGTGATTTTTTTATTCATTCAAAACCAAATACGATTTGATTAATTCCTAATAGTAGAACGATATCCTAAACTTACACGCGACATATATTTTTTGTATTTTTATTTGATAAAACTAAACAATCACAGACAAAACTACAAATAACTACCAAAAATGCCACGTAAATTCCAAAAATTATACAACAAGACCATTTGTTTTATTTTTCGATTTCTTTTGGAGTAATTGTCGTGTAAACAAAAATCACGTGCTCACAGCTGCCCCTCTTTGTTCGAAAACACGATGGGTTTTCGTGCAAAGATAAAGTGAGCGGACATGAGCGATTTTTGCCCGTTGGAATACTCCGTGTGAAGCATATTTTGAAAGATTTGACCGAATCTTTGCTTCAAAGATTTCCTACATATCCTGGGCTAAACAGGAATCAGATCAATGTAGTTCGGGAAGTTTTGGTAGCTGGGACTATCATGGGATTGCAATGCTTGTTGTTACTGCTGTTGCTGTTGCCGCTACTGCTTTACCGACCTCCTTATTACAACTAAAGGGAATTGAAACTGAACTAACTACTTATGCCTGTCAACCGCTAGTTACAAAATTCCTATCTATAATTCTTTTGCAACTTGATCTTGGGTCTTAGCTGATTTTGCTTGTATACTTCGATCTGAATCTTGATGCTCGCAAGTTGTAGGCGCTTGTTCATTTCCGCAGCATTGAGTGAAACGGGATTGGCGGAGCTCGGGAATTTAATTCAATTTTGAGCAACCTGCACTTTGTTTGTTCCAATATTTGGGAACATCTTCTTTTTGTTCTTTTCTTCTTTTCTTTATTCTGGATTGAGACTCACCCCGTAGGTCTTCTCGATCCATGCGCCTCGAGGTCAGACCTGCTGAGACAACAAAACAAACGAACGAAATTTTCTGCCCCAGTTTCACTAGGAAAATTTCATGAGTTAATTGCTATAAATAAAATCTACAAAATTGATGAGGGGATTGGAAACCTCAAGTCTAAAAGGCGCAACTCAAGGATTGGAGCCCTAATGTTTGCAAAAGGCAAAACGCTCAACTCAGGGATTGGAGCCCTAATATTGGCTAAAAGGGAAAACCGTTCGACTCAGGGATTGGAGCCCTAATGTCGGCTAAAAGAAAATTGTTCAACTCAGGGATTGGAGCCCTAATGTCGACTAAAAGAAAATTGCTCAACTCAGGGATTGGAGCCCTAATGTCGGCTAAAAGAAAATTGCTCAACTTAGGGATTGGAGCCCTAATGTCGGCTAAAAAGGAAAAACGCTCAACTCAGGGATTGGAGCCCTAATGTCGGCTAAAGGAAAAATGCTCAACTCAGGGATTGGAGCCCTAATGCTGGCTAAAGAAAAATCGTTCAACTCAGGGATTGGAGCCCTAATGTCGGCTAAAAGAAAATGCTCAACTCAGGGATTGGAGCCCTAATGTCGGCTAAAGGAAAATCGCTCAACTCAGGGATTGGTTCCCTGATGTCGGCTAAAGAAAACTCGCTCAACTTAGGGATTGGAGCCCTAATGTTGGTTAAAGGAAAATCGCTCAACTCAGGGATTGGAGCCCTAATGTCGGCTAAAGGAAAACTCAACTCAGGGATTGGAGCCCTAATGTCGGCCAACAGGAAAAAATGCTCAACTCAGGGATTGGAGCCCTAATGTCGGCTAAAGGGAAGTTTCTCAACTCAGGGATTTGGCCCTAATGTCACCAAAGGTAAAAATGCACAACTCAAGGATTGGAGCCCTAATGTTGGCTAAAGGAAAAACTGCTCAACTCAGGGATTGGAGCCCTAATGTTGGCTAAACTGGGAAAGCGCTCAACTTAGGGATTGGAGCCCTAATGTCGGCTAAAGGAAAAATGCTCAACTTAGGGATTGGAGCCCTAATGTCGGCTAAAAAAATGCTCAACTCAGGGATTGGAGCCCTAATGTCGGCTAACAGGAAAAAATGCTCAACTCAGGGATTGGAGCAGTAATGTTGGCTAAAGGAAAATCGCTCAACTCAGGAATTGGAGCCCTAATGTCGGCTAAAGAAAAATTGCTCAACTCAGGGATTGGAGCCCTAATGTCGGCTAACAGGAAAAAACGCTCAACTCAGGGATTGGAGCCCTATGTCGGCTAACAGGAAAAGACGCTCAACTTAGGGATTGGAGCCCTAATGTCGGCTAAAAGGAAAATTCGCTCAGCTCAGGAATTGGAGCCCTAATGTTGGCAACAAGTGAAGGATTGATTTCGGGGATTCTAAACTAACCCCTTTTTTGGAATTTTCTTCTTATTTCTCTTTTCGTCTTTTTTTTATATATATTTTTATATTATTTTTTGTTTAGTAAAAATGCAGGAAAGAATTTGGAGGAAACTTCCCTCTTGGGTCGATTCCTTGCTGCAAAGCTGTTTCTCACACTTGTGCATTTCTTTTATTTTGGGCGGCACCTGCTTCTTGCACGGTTGCTTTGGATCGCACCTATTTCAATTTTCCAAACAAAGAACAATTGTCAGTTTGAGAATGGTGGTTGGTTCGGTGGCTTTGATTGCTTGGTCCTGGCCTCATTTTCGTTTGAGAAACTCCGCCATTGATTGGATGCAACAGACGACCCCCTTTCAAACTGATCAGACTCGCATTTCCGGATTTCGTGATGATTCGCCCGTGTAAGGCTTTGGTTCTTCCATCCCATTCTGCTTGGGGATTTTTACTGAGGCAGACCCAGTTGGTATTGTTACTGGGGCAGACTTGTTGGGGATATTTCTCTCTCTCTTTTATTTTTTGTGTGTGTGTCTTTATTTGAAAGCAATCAACATCATGATCAGTCGGGATTGGACTGACGCATCACTGAAGTGGGGTATTTTCTTCACTTCTTACTAAATGGAGCTCTGTGAAACCGGTCCTGCCACCTTTTCTTTCCAACAAATTTTGGAATATAAGGTTAAAACGAAAGGGATTCAAGGAAAGGTAAAACAAAGAGCGGAGAAATGAATTTAATAGAGAAGTGTCCCTTTTGGGACAAAAAAGACATATCTGAGGCAACATGCTGACTTTAAATTGACATGACGTGCTTTTTGGACTGGATGTCCGACCCTCATGAACTTGTATTTCCTCATGAACCAAAAACGGATCTATGTTTCCGAACCAGGGAACCTTGCCAGAACTTCTGAGGTAGAATCATCTTTTCGGCCGACAGCGCCCTTTGCGGGTTTTCGCTAGTCGACCTCTCTCATCTTTTCTCACCGCCACCTGATAGCACTCTTTGCGAGTTTTTACTAAACAAGTTCTCTCATTTTTGATTTCTCTGCTCCTGTCGTCTCACGGTGCCCGAAGGTTTTCACCGACAAGACTCTCTCATTTTATTTCTCTCAATTTTAGAATGTATCGGCTTCCAATCATGATATTTCTTGGTTTCCCCTGCCTTTGGCAATTGATCTGAAGGACTTGTACTTGTTAAAAGAATTGTGGATGAAATTACAACTTCGGAACCATTTGGTGGGCCCAGTTTCAACTTCAGGGTAAATTGGATTTTATTTTTGGTGTGACTGAACCCCAGAGAGAGGCTGCCTACGTATCCTTTCGGAATCAAGTCAGACGTAGTTCAGGAGTGAATGGGGCGATAGAGTGCCGAGGTTGAGAGACGCGCGAGGTTCCGTCGAAGTTCCGATTCGATGTCCTGTTTATTACATAAAATCAAAATTTAAAAGACTAACTAAGCCTATCAGCTACGAGTTACAAGATTCCTATCTATAAATCTCTTAAAGCTTGATCTTGAGTCTTGGCTAGGTCTTGTTGCAGACTCCGATCTGAATCTTGATGCTTGTTAGCTGTAGGTGTTGATTCTTTCCTCAGCTTGGATCAAAGCGGGACATGCGAAAACTTGTAACTTCAAACGTATCTTGAGCAGTCCGCATCTTTCTCCACTTCAATATTATGAATTCACTTCTTTTTTTTGTTCTTTTCTTCTTTTCTTTATTCTGGACTGAGATTCATTCCATCAGTTATATTGTACCTTGTGTTTCGAAGGCAACCTGCTCAAACATCAAAACAAACAAACAAACGAAATTTTCTGCCCCAGTTTTCACTAGGAAAATTTCGTGAGTTAATTGCCATAAAAATCTACAGAATTGATGAGAGGATTGGAAACCTCAAGCCTAAAAGGCTCAACTCAGGGATTGGGACTCTAATGTGTGCAAAAGGCAAAATGCTCAAATTAGGGATTGGAGCCCTAATATTGGCTAAAAAGGAAAACCACTCGACTCTGGGATTGGAGCCCTAATGTTGGCTAAATAAAACTTGCTCAACTCAGGGATTGGAGCCCTAAAGTTGGCTAAAAGAAAATCGCTCAACTCAGGGATTGGAGCCCTAATGTTGGCTAAAGGAAACTTGCTCAACTCAGGGATTGGAGCCCTAATGACGGCTAAAGGAGACTCGCTCAACTCAGGGATTGGAGCCCTAATGTCGGCTAAAGAAAATTGCTCAACTCAGGGATTGGAGCCCTAATGTCGGCTAAAAGAAAATTGCTCAACTCAAGGATTGGAGCCCTAATGTCGGCTAAAAGAAATTTGCTCAACTCAGGGATTGGAACCCTAATGTCGGCTAAAGGAAACTCGCTCAACTTAGGGATTGGAGCCCTAAATTGGGAGGATTGCCAGGTTATGCCGGAAAACTAACCGGCTTATGCCGGGAGAAAAGGAAAAAGGGCTCCTGGGTTATGCTAGGGAGGTTCACGGGTTATGCCGTGAAGAAAAGAGGTCCTCGAGTTATGCCAGGGAGGAAAGAAAAAGGGGCCCTGGGTTATGCAAGGGAGGTCCACGGGTTATGCCGAAAAAAAAGGAAAGAGTCCTCGGGTTATGCCGGAAAAGGGCAATAGTCCTCGAGTTATGTCGGGGAAGTCATCGGGTTATGCCGGAAAAGGGAAAGAGTCCTCGGGTTATGCCGAAAATAAGTCCTCGGGTTATGCCGGGGAAGTCATCAGGTTATGCCGGAAAAGGAAAAGAGTCCTCGGGTTATGCCGGGGAGTCATCGGGTTATGCCGAAAAAGGGAAAGAGTCCTCGGGTTATGCCGGGGAAGTCATCGGGTTATGCCGGAAAGGGAAAGAGTCCTCGGGTTATGCCGAAAAAGGGAAAGAGTCCTCGGGTTATGCCGGGGAAGTCATCGGGTTATGCCGAAAAAGGGAAAGAGTCCTCGGGTTATGCCAGGGAAGTCATCGGGTTATGCCGGAAAAGGGAAAGAGTCCTCGGGTTATGCCGAAAAGGGAAAGAGTCCTCGGGTTATGCCGGGGAAGTCATCGAGTTATGCCGGAAAAGGGAAAGAGTCCTCAGGTTATGCCGGGGAAGTCATCGGGTTATGCCGGAAAAGGGAAAGACTCCTCGAGTTATGCCGGAGAAGTCATCGGGTTATGCCGAAAAAGGGAAAGAGTCCTCGGGTTATGCCGAAAAGGGAATGAGTCCTCGGGTTATGCCGGGGAAGTCATCGGGTTATGCTAGAAAAGGGAAAGAGTCCTCGGGTTATGCCGGGGAAGTCATCGGGTTATGCCGGAAAAAAGGAAAAAGGTCTCTGGGTTATGCCAGGGAGGCCCACGGGTTATGCCGGGAATCAACTAGGGAATGGGACACTTTTTAAGAAAAATGAGTAAAAATGCAGGAAAGAATTGGGAGGAGACTTCCCTTTTGGGTTGATTATTGCAGCATAGCTATTTCTAACCCTTGCGCATTTCCTTTTGGTTGCACCTGCCTTTTGCATGGTTGCACCTGCTTCTTGTGCGGTTTGTGCATTTTTTTTTCTTTTGGTTGCACCTGCTTCTTGCACAGTTGCTTTGGATTGCACCTGTTTCAATTTTTCAAACAAAGAACAATTGTTAGTTTGAAACTGTGGTCGGTTTTGTGGCCTTCATTATTTTTCTTGGTCCCAGCCTCATTTCTGTTGAGAAACTTCGCCATTGATTGGCTTCAAAGGCGACCCCTTTTCAAACTGATAAGACTCAGATTTCAGGATTTCATGATGATTCGCCCGTGTAAGGCTTTGGTTCTTCCATCTCACTCTGCTTGGGGATTTGGAGGTAATCAAACGTCATGATCAGTCGGGATTGGACTGACGCATCACTGAGGCTGGGTATTTTCTTCACCTCTTGCCAGACGGAGCTCTGTGAAACCGGTCCTGCCACCTTTTCTTTCTAACACATTTTGGAATTTAGGGTTAAGCCGAAAGGGATTCAAGGAAATATAAACAAAGAGCGGAAAAAACGAATTTAAAAGAGAAACGTCCCTGTCGGGGGAAAAGAAGGACTTATCTGAGGTGCATGTTGGCTTCAAACTGACATGACACGCTTTTTGGACTGGATGCCCGAAACTTACGAACTTGCATTTTCTCATGAACCAAAATGGATCTATGTTTCCCAACCAGGGAACCTTGCTAGAACTTTCTGTGGTGAAATCATTTTTTCGGCCGACAGCGCCCTTTGCGGGTTTTTGCTAGTCGACCTCTCTCATTTCTGTTCTCACCATCGCCCAATAGTACCTTTTGCGGGTTTTCACTAAACGGACTCTCTCATTCTTGGTTTCTCTACTCTCGTTGCCTCATGGTGCCCGAAGGTTTTCACCGACAAGACTCTCTCATTTTATTTCTCTCAATTTTAGAATGCATCGGCTTCCAACCATGATATTTCTTGGTTTCCCCCGCCTTTGGCAATTGATCCGAAGGACTTGTACTTGGTTTTTGGTAAAAAGAATTGTGGATGAAATTACAACTTCGGAACCATTTGGTGTGCCCGTGGTTGAACCATGATAACATCTGCCCCAGTTTCAACTTCAGGGAAAATTGGATTTTTGTTTTGGTGTGACTGAACTCCAGATAGAGGCTGCCTACGTATCCTTTCGGAATCAAGTCAGAACGTAGTTCAAGCAAATCATTTGTGTATTTTTTTTTTCGGAGCATCAGGGAATTTTTTATCCTCAAACCTAACTGCAATGGCTAGTCACGTGGGACTTAACCTTTCCAACTTTATTTTGCCTTTGTAGGCCTTTCTTTTCTGTCTTCTTTCTTCCAACTTCAATTTTAGAGCATTTGGGGGTACCTTGGTTTCTTCAACTTCGCTGAGGCGATTAGCCACGTGAAACTCAACCCTTTCAACTTCAATTGCCTTTATAGGCGCTTTAATTTGATTTTCTCCTTCCAAGAGTTTTGATTCCTGAGCATCGGCTGCCATGGCCAGTCGAGGTCGTCTTGATGCCCCTGCTGAGGCTGGGTGCCTTTTGCACATTAGCGTGTATCAAACGAAAGCCCTGTAAATCAGTCTTGCCATCCTTTCTTTGTCTTGGTTTTGGAACAGTGTTAGACCAAAAGGGATTCAAAGAGAAACAAATAATTAAATGGAGAATGAGTTTAAAACTAGAAGTGTCCCTTTCGGGGAAAGGAGAGAAGGACTTATCTGGAGTACATGCGGACTTCAATGAACATGACATGTCTTTTGGACTGGATGCCTGATCTGTGTAAACCGTCCCACTCTATAAAATTCATCACAACTTTGCCTTGAATACCGAGGAACCTTGCCAGGACTCTGTTGATGCCGATGGCTGTGAGGATCTTATTTTCGATCATGGGCGTCTTTTGAGGGTTTTCACGAGCTGGCATTTTTCCTTTCATTTCTTACCATCTCCTTATAGTGCTCGTGTGGGTTTTCACTAACAAGACTCTCTCATTTTCATTTTTCTTTACTTACCGTCGCCTTACGATGCCCGTGTGGGTTTTTACCAATAAGACTCTCTCATTTTATTTCTCTTATTTTGCTTGCGAGGATCTAAGTAATTATATTCTCTGATCCTTGAACATTCTTACCGATTGATCGGAAGGACTTGAACAGGATTTGGGGTAAAACAAGCTTGGATGGAATTACAACTTTAGAACCTTTCTGGCGAACTGTCGCCGAACCACTATAACTTTTGCCCCAGTTTCACTTTTGGGGGGGATCTTGGATTTTATTTTGGTGTGACTGAACCCCAAGGAGAGGCTGCCTACTATCCTTTCGGAATCAAGTCAGACGTAGTTTAGGCTCAATCAATTTTTTTTTTTAAAAGGTAGCCAAAGAAATGTAACCGGCTCAAAGGGCTTGTAGAGAGAGTTGATAGTGTTTGGGTAGTGGGAATAAAACCTTCATCATCTCAAATGTGCCAAGACATCACCGAAGTAAACTCAGATATAGTACCTTTTGACTGCATCCGCATTCACCGCTGTCTCAGGATCATTTCCTTCAATATCACCCAGATACAACGCTCCTCTTGGCAATATCTTCCTGATGATGTATGGGCCTTTCCAATTAGGAGCAAATTTTCCTTTCGCTTCCTGGTGATGTGGAAGAATGCGCCTTAATACCAGTTGACCTACTTCAAAATTCCTGGGTCGTACTTTCTTGTTGTAAGCACGGGCCATTCTTTGTTGGTACAACTGCCCGTGACAAACCGCGACCATTCGTTTCTCGTCAATCAAAGTCAACTGCGCCAATCAAGTCTTAACCCACTCGCTATCTTCAATTTCTGCTTCAACAATGGTTTAGAGCGAAGGAATTTCTACCTCTGCCGGTATCACAGCCTCGGTCCCATAAACCAACAAGTATGGGGTTGCGCTTACTGACGTGCGCACTGTAGTGCGATAACCTAGCAAAGCAAAAGGTAACTGTTCATGCCATTATCTGGAACTCTGGATCGTCTTCCTCAAAATCTTCTTGATGTTTTTTTTTGCTGCTTCAACAGCGCCATTGGCCTTGGGCCGATAAGGAGTGGAGTTCCTATGCATTATTTTGAACTGTTTGCATACATCCTCCATCAAATGACTATTCAGGTTTGCTGCGTTATCTGTGATGATAGTTGCGGGAATACCGAAACGACAAATAAGATTTGAATGTACAAAATCCACCACGGCCTTCTTAGTGACCGATTTGAGAGTGACAGCTTCGACCCATTTTGTGAAGTAGTCGATAGCGACCAATATGAATCGGTGTCCATTCGAGGCTTTTGGCTCAGTTGGCCCAATGACGTCCATGCCCCAAGCAACAAATGGCCAAGGTGCAGACATGAGATGTAGTTCTGTGGGAGGTGCATGAATCAAATCACCGTGCACCTGACACTGATGACACTTCCGAACGAAACTAAAACAATCCTTTTCCATGGTTATCCAGTAATAACCCGCTCGAAGGATCTTCTTTGCTAAAACATACCCATTCATGTGGGGCCCGCATACCCCCGCGTGTACCTCATGCATGATTCTTCCCGCCTCCTCGGCGTCAACACATCTTAACAAGTTGAGATCCAGGGTTCTTTTATACAATACCTCGCCGCTCAAAAAGAAACCACCTGCATGCCGCCTAATAGTTCTATTTTGATCTCCAGTAGCATGTTCGGGGTATTCTTGTGTCTTCAAGAACCTCTTGATATCATGGTACCATGGCTGGGTACATGATCCTGCCTCGATTACATTACAGTAACCGTGTCTTTCCCTGATTTGGATTTCCAAGGGATCGATGTGGGCATTGCCTGGGTAAGGTAACATTGAAGCTAAGGTGGCAAGTGCATCCGCTAGTTCATTGTGACAACGCGGGATATACCTGAACTCTATTGATTTGAATCGCTTGCCGAGATCCTCCACGTGCTGTCGGTAAGGAATAAGCTTGACATCTCGAGTTTCCCATTCACCTTGGGCTTGCCGGATAATCAGGTCAGAATCTCCTATAATCGACAAATCTTCAACATCTTGATCGATCGCCATATTCATGCCCATGATGCGGGCTTCATATTTAGCTGTATTGTTCGTGCAAAAGAAACGAAGCCTAGCTGTAGCAGGATAGTGCTGACCAGTGGGTGAGATCAAGATTGCCCCAATTCCTACACCTTTGGCGTTTACGGCCCCATCAAAGAACATCTTCCAGACATGAGCATTTTCTGAGACTACTTCTATGGTTTTTATTTCTTCATCTGGAAAATAAGTACTCAATGGTTGGTATTCCTCATCAACCGGGTTCTCGGCCAAATTATCCACTAACGTCTGGGCTTTCATCGCCGTGCGAGTGACATAGACCATGTCAAATTCAGTAAGCAAGATTTGCCACTTGGCTAGTCTGCCAGTAGGCATTGGTTTCTGAAATATGTACTTCTACGGATCCAACCTGGTTATGAGGTAAGTAGTATGAGCTTGGAGCAATTTTTGAGCGACCCACGTCAAAGCACAACACGTTCTTTCCAACAAAGTGTACTTGGCCTCATAGCTAGTGAATTTCTTGCTTAAGTAATAGATCGCCTGTTCTTTCTTTCCGGTTATGTCATGTTTCCCGAAGACACAACCGAAAGAATTTTCCAAGACTGTCAGATACAAGAACAGGGGTCTCTCTGGCTCTGGCGGGACCAAAACTAGAGGATTTGAAAGATATTCTTTGATCTTGTCAAAAGCCTCTTGAGACTCAGCCGTCCATTTGATTGTTGCATCCTTCCTCAATAGCTTGAATATGGGCTCACATGTGCTAGTTAGCTGGGCAATGAATCGACTGATATAGTTTAACCTGCCCAATAGACTCATCATGTCTTTCTTCGTTTTTGGAGGAGGTAGATCTCGGATAGATTTTATCTTTGTTAGATCTAACTCGATACCTCTCCTGCTTACTATGAAACCCAAAAGCTTGCCCGATGGGACTCCGAAGGCGCATTTAGCCGGATTCAGCTTCAGGTCGTACTTTCTCAGCCTCTCGAAGAATTTCCTCAAGTCTTGGACATGATCATCCTGAGTCCTGGACTTGACTATCACGTCATCTACATATACCTCTATCTCTTGATGCATCATATTATGAAAAATGGCTGTCATGGCTCTCATGTAAGTTGCCCCGACATTCTTCAAACCGAATGGCATAACCCGATAACAGTAAGTACCCCAAGGTGTAGTGAAGGCGGTTTTCTCGGCATCTTCTTCATCCATCAACACCTGATGATATCCAATGTAACAATCTACGAAAGACTATATCTCATGTTTGGCACAATTATCAACGAGGATGTGGATGTTGGGCAATGGGAAATTGTCTTTGGGACTCGCCCTATTCAAATCTCGATAATCCACACATACCCGAGTCTTCCCATCTTTCTTCGGTACTGGAACTACATTCACCAACCACGTAGTGTACTGGACTACCCGGATTACTCCTGTTTTCAACTGCTTGGTGATTTCTTCTTTGATCTTATCACTGACATCAGTCTTGAACTTTCTCTGCTCCTGTTGAACTGGAGGACAATCAGGGTAAATTGGCAATTTATGCACCACTAGATCAACACCTAATCTCGGCATGTCATCGTATGACCAAGCAAACACATCTTTAAATTCAAAAAGGAGTTGAATTATCGCATTTTCTCGTCCGTGTGAATGCTTATTTTGGTCTCTCGTATTTCTTTAGGAGTTCCCAAATTAACCGGTTCAGTGTCATTCAAATTCGGCTTAGGTTTATTCTCAAAGTGTTCCAATTCTCGATTTATTTCCCTAAAAGCCTCTTCTTCGTCATATTCCGGTTCTTGGTTCATTGTTTCACAATTAAACAGCTCGTTGGGATCTGGGCGTGAAGTCCGCAAGCATGTCATATTATTTAAAGCCGCATTATTATAACTGAAAGGAAAAGATAAAGGAAAAATAGCAGAAATCAGAATAAAGGAAAAAATGAGGAAATACTAATTTTATTCCTTGGAATTTGGAAAGATAACAAGGTTTATAATTCAGGAATTCAAAACAGGAATTTAAAGAAAAACATCTGAGTAACATCCTGGGATAACTCGTGATGCAGGAGAGGTGGCAGGATAGGTCTACCCGGACTCCTGCCTAGTTGGGAATGGCGTGGCCTCCCAATTCTGAAGCTTAGAATTTGGCCCCACATATAGCATCTCAGCGGTGCTTGTGCCTTCTCCCGGTTGAACCATGTGAGTCTCGTAAAGCATTCCTCTCATTGCCCCACATATTTCTTCGATCTCTTCGGCCGTAAAAGCCTCGTCGTCTTCTTCTTTAATGTATTTTGGTCCGACGAAAGTCTCGTACAAATGTGGCAATGGTCGAGGCAACTTCCAACCCTCATTTTTCCTCTGTTTCGCCCAATCCTCATCTTTTGGAGTGGGTTGGAAACCTATCCCAAAGAGTTTCTTAGTGGAAGGTAAGGTGATGGGTTCTGTTATTCCTTGCAGCGTTCGTCCAAGCCCTTTCCCTGGTCTGAATCCTTGTCGGATCATTTCTTTAGCCACCATGATTGAGGTGTTGGACAGGAAAGGTTGGGGGCGAGGTTTTCCTTCTTCATACTGCTCTACCAGCACAACTTCGAAAGCCTGATAAACCGTGTACTCACTCCCTTCCCCTGCTTCAAGATATGGGATGGATGGGTCCCGATAAATAGATTGTTCGTCTTCTCCGTGGACCACAATTTCCCAATCTTCATATTCAAACTTTACCATTTGGTGGAGAGTGGAAGGTACAACCCCTGCCGCATGAATCCAAGGTCTTCCGAGGAGAAAGTTGTAAGACGTGTCCATATCCAGTACCTGGAAAGTTATTTCGAACTCCACCGGTCCTATAGTCAACACCAAGTCTATTTCACCGAGGGTGTCCCTCTTGGTTCCATCAAAAGCCCTTACGCAGACATTATTGGGGAGAATTCTTCCGGTCCCAATTTCCATTCTCTGCAGCATGGAGAGCGGACAAATGTCAACACCCAAACCTCCATCCAACATTACCCGCTTGACATAGTAGTCTTCGCACTTGACTGTTAGATGTAAAGCTTTATTGTGAGCCGCTCCCTCCGGAGGTAAGTAGTTCTTGCTAAAAGAAACTTGATTAACCGCAAAGAACCTTTCCATCATTCTCTCCAGTTGTTCAACTGAAGTCTCAGCCGGTATATACGCTTCGTTCAGGGTTTTGAGCAAGATCTTCTGATGTTCGGCCGACCTCATTAGCAAAGATAGCATCGCCACTTGCTTAGGGTACTTGCGTAACTGATCCACCACTTCGTAGTCAGGCATTTTCATCTTTTGGAAGAAAACTTCCGCTTCTTCAACACTTACAGGCTTCTTGGGTGGGAAGCGCTTCCGTGTGGCGTTGTTTAACTCTTGAGTGTCTGAATATTTTCCAACGAAAGTATTCTCCGGAAGTTCCCCCGTGACTTCTCTGCCTTTGTACGTAACCAATGTTCTTTGATAGTTCCACGGTACTGTGGACGGGTCTGTCATTGGCTTCTGTGGTACGCGTCCGATAACCACTGGCTCATTCGGCCGAGGTGGTTTGATCGTTCCCCGAACCACATAGGCCCCTTTCGATACGTACATTGGTTTTGCCCTTTTGACTTCGAATCTCTGCGGCTTCTCTGATCGACCTCGTAGAATATAAAGAACTTCATTATTCGCGGGCACCATCGTCACTGTCTTTGTGTCGGCCTTCTCTTCGAGCTCAACCTTGACAGTACCAGTCTTCTTTTCCCCTTTCTCTAGCTTCGGGGCGGCTTTAGGCTTTTTCCCTGCATCGACGATGGCGATTATAGTTTTTAGGGCAGGATCAAACTCCTTGTCCTCACAAATCATCCCAATCAACGGCCCGTTATTGTGAGCGGGCAATGGATTGTTGGTCACATTCGGGACCTCCTCGTCCCTTAAAACTATCTTTCCCTATTCTATTAAGTTCTCAACCACCCTTCTTAAAGTCCAACAATCATTGGTATCATGCCCTTCTGCTCCCGAATGATAAGCACACCTGACACCAGCTTTGTAAGCAGGTGATGCTGGATTGTGCCTTGTCTGAGAGACTGGTTGTAGGAAACCCATCTGGACTAGCTTTGGGAATAAGGTAGAATACGGTTCACCAATGGGTGTGAAAGTCCGTCTTCTGGGTGGTTCTTGAGGGCGGAAGTTATTTTGAGGTGGTTGTGGATTATAGTGGTTTCGGTAAGGAGGCTGATTTCTGGGAGGTGGAGCTTGGCCCCGATTGGCTTGTTGCGGTGGCTGTACATAAGGCTGGGTATTCATGACCATGTAGGGTTGAGGAGCATAGGTCACATTTTGGTGGGGGTAGTAATGTTGTGGGGTTCTTTCTGGAAAACGGGGCCTGGGATTACGATATTCTCTTGCTTCTGATGCCGCCATGGACGTCTCTTCCTTTTTCTTCCCTCTTGCTATTCCTCCGGACCCGCTTTGGACGGCTTAGGAGGTTGCCCTTATGGCTGCCTGACTCAAGATTCTACCCGTTTTCAAACCATTCTCTACCATTTCCCCGATCTTAATTGCTTCCGCGAAAGGCTTTCCCATGGCTGACATCATGTTTTGGAAGTAATCAGATTTTTGAGCCTGGAGGAAAGTAGTGACCATTTCTATTTCATCCATGGGAGGTTTTACCCTTGATGCTTGCTCGCGCCATTTAATGGCATATTCTCTAAAGCTTTCCGAGGGTTTCTTCTTCAAGTTTGACAAAGAATTCCTGTCCGGCGCGATGTCAATATTATACTGAAACTGTCTTACAAAATCTCTAGCGAGATCATCCCAAATATGCCATCGAGATATGTCTTGATCCATATACCATTATGAGGCTATTCCTACCAAGCTTTCTCCGAAGTATGCCATTAACAATTCTTCTTTGCCATCAGCTCCACGCAATTGGTTGCAATACTTTTTGAGATGAGCAATGGGATCGCCATGCCCATCATATTTTTCAAACTTCGGTGTTTTGAAACCCATGGGCAGGTGCACGTGAGGGAACATGCACAGATCAGTATAGGAAACACTCTTCTGCCCGCTTAAACCTTGCATATTTTTCAAACTCTGCTCGAGGCTCCTCATTCTTTTTGCCATTTCATTTTGTTCAACAGCTTTGGGATTTTGGTCTTGCCCAGGTGTAAACTCTTATTGAGGCTGTTGAGGGTGAGTGTTGGTGGTAAACCGAGTTGGCTCCAGTGAGAAGGATGGTGCTTGAAATGTGAATGAGGAAGAGTCAAAATTAGGCCTGTGTGTAGTGGGTTGTGCCACGATTGGACAGGGCGGTGCGGTGAATATGTTTGTAGCTACATCTGTCGTTGACATCCGTGGGTAAGAATCGGAGGGTGATCCAGCGGAGTGGGCTGAAATGGTCGGGTACCCGAATGGGGTAGTTGGATAACTTATGGGGACGTTGGAAGTCCCACTTGTCCTAGAGAACAACTCGGGGAATCCAGGGATTACACTTGGCGGCTCTTTTCCGTTGTTCCAATCATCCAACATTTCCAACATGCCAAGCCGCAAGATTCTGTTTTCTTCAGCAGTTGCTGACTCGAAAGTTGGGATGGCCAAGATTGAACTCTCCTCGGAGATAGGAATTGTCGGCAAAGGAATTTCTGAAGACATCTCTACACTTCCCTTTGATCTCGTGAAGTAAGTGTGAACACTTCCTCTCGACTTAGTGACGGGCAACTGAACACTTCCTTTCGACCTTGTAAAGTATGAATGTGAGGCCAGACCTCCACCAAACCAAACCACCTTTTCTAAAAACCTAGACTTAGCAGCAAGCAAACGGTTAGTTTGAAACAAATAACAGACAGGTAATCTCACGTTGGGGTGTGATGCACCTATACAGTTAAGTGAATTTCTACATGTTTGCATCGATGACATGCGTCATTCCGGCTTCTCTTTATGCTCCCCTTTATTTATTATTATTATTTTTTATTTTATTTTTTTATATTTTTTTATTTTTTATTATTTGAATTTCCCCTTTTTTCAATTTTTCTCTTTGGTTAAACCGCGACCGGATCCGATGAGGATTGCCTACGTATCACGATGTCACGTGAATCAGATCATTACGTAGTTCAAAACAAACGAGTGTAAAAGAAGCACACATTTTTTATTACTGAAACAATCTATTACAAACTAACATTTTTTGAAAAAGGGGAAAATAACAAGACTTGAGATAAATACAAACTCAAACTACTGATACACCCTGATGCGAAAAGATGGACAGGAGATGCTAAGATGGAAAATACAGACTCGACCTATAAATACATTAAAGTTTCAAGAATTGGCACCCGCGGGGCATCGTTCGGCCTCGCCGCGGTCTTAGGTGTGAGGTCCCTTTCAAGTTGTTCCAGCTCATACATGGTCTGCTTGACATAAATCATCACTGCCGAGAGAAAGGTAATACTGGTCATGTTTTCACATCGTAGACACCTCCTGATGATGGCATGGGCAATGGTCTTAATCTTATCCCTGGTTCGCCTCTTTTCTATAGGTAGGCGCTCTATTTGATCATTACGGGCTGTCATAATCCGAGAATCCTGGAGATATTGATTTTGCCACTGCTGAATTTCTACTTCCATTTGGGCTAGTAGCTTGTGGCAACGTCTATTTTCATCTTCAAAGGTTCAGGTTTACTCAACTGCTCTATCCTCAAGAGTGACCACCTTTTTCTTCAAATTGGCAATGGTTTGCTCGTGATCTCTTTTCAACTGCAGCAGGTACCGGTTACGCTTTTCTGTCCTTCTTGCCCAGTGTGCTTCGAGTCCTGCTATGGTATTTTCAAGATTTTTTGACTCACTCCGGCACTCCCCAATTTCCATCCTTAAACCTTTTATCAATCGTTCATTCGACCGGCTCATTTGTTGGTTATCAGCGGCTATCCTTATCTGCTGGATCTAGGCCCTAAGCATCTCGTTTTCCTGGGTCAACCTGTTCTTTTCTCCCAGATCAGTAGCAACTAGCATGTTGTGCTCATATTTTAGACCTTCGACTTGTCGCTTTAATTTGCTGATTTCGACGCGATAGACTCTTTCTTTTGCTAACCAATCCCATTGCTTTTGTGATGACTCGGCAAAATTCAGGATGTGGGGTCTTTTAGCCGGCCTTTCGTGTTCACGTTCTCTTCTGTACCACGCAAGGTAACCTGGCGCCGTTTCACTTTTGGCCTGATCCTGCACACAAGTGTCCGCTTTCAAATATTGACATTCATGCCTAAGATTGTCCGTCAGGGCTGATCTCAATTGCTTGAGCACTAATATCTTCCTCGTGTGGCACTATCTGGCATCTCCCGAGTTGTCTCAAAACTCGGTAGGGCGCGTAAGGCTGAATGCTCTTAAGTCCCATAAATAGAAAGTGGGTTCTAGCCGCCGGCATATACATAACCTCATCAACAGGCAACCATCCCAGTGTCCACTGTATTTGGCTGGCAGTGAGAGTCTGAAAGAATGACGTCCATGCCGTAACTCCTTCGGGCAGACTGACCTCCTTGGTTCTTGTGCAAAATTCTTCTATGCAAGTTTTCTTCGAGGAACCGTGACTCAAAAGCTCAGAACGATGGCAGAGATGTTCAGTCATCCATATTTGTAGCAGTAAATTACACCCTTCGAAGAAATTCCCCCTGGCTTTGCAGGCTGTGAGGGCTCGTAAGATATCAGATACCAACATAGGCGCGAGAGTACTTTCATTCTGAGTGAGCAAAGTACTGATGACCCCAGATATTTTCAGATCAATGTTTCCATCTTCCCTCGGAAATACCAAAAGGCCCAAAAATGTTATCATGAAAGCCACCTGTCTGTGCTCATCCCACTTCTGACGGTTACCTTTGATGCATAGCTTGTTAACCGGATTATTGAATCCTCCTACATGACCATATCTGTCGTATATGAAACGCGGATTACAAAAACCTGTGGCCAAATCCGGGTTATGGACCGTCCTGGGTATCTTTAATGAATCTAGAAACCGATGCACAGTAACAGCTCTTGGGGCGACCAGGTATTTTTGCCTTAATGGAACTTCAGCATTTCCGATGTACCCAGCTATTTCCTCTAGAGTCGGGGTGAGTTCAAAATCGGAGAAGTGGAAGACATTGTGCGCTGGGTCCCAGTAGGTGACCAAAGCTCTTATGATATCTCCCCGAGGCTGGATTTCCAATAAACCCGTGAGACCTTTCAGATATTTCTTGACCTCATCTTGCCCTTCAACACCTAGATCATTCCATTATAGCCGTAACTTGACGGGGATTTTAGTCATTATCAAAAAGCGTTCATTTTGCATTGTGCTCATCTTGCACATTTATTAAGGTGACTTAAGCAAAAATGATTTGACTATATTTCCGAAAGAAAGATCTGATTTTCGAACACGGCCTTTCAGCACTTCGGGGATGAAGATTTTAAGGCTGTGAGGGTCGACCGATCAAAGCTCTAAAAGATGATCGAAAATGGCCGTTTATGCAAAGTAAACCTTCCGTCGTCCCTTTCGGGAACATTTGGCTATTTTTGACAAAAACAGTCACTTGATTTATTTATGACTCTTTTGTTTTTTGGAATGGCGACCCGACATTGGGAACATGGCCTCGCAGAGCCTCGGGGAAGAGGATCCTAAGGCCATTGGGCAATTTGGTCACAAAAAAATGACCAAAATGGTTATTTATGCAAAGTCAGCCTTCCGGCGTCCCTTTCTGGAACATTCGGCTATTCTTGACAAACGGCATCACCTGACTCATAAATTAAAATTCTGACATTTTGGCTATTTCTGAAAAAGGGGAGGTTGGACCTGATAAAGGCTGCCTATGTATCTCACATCCTGCGAGAATCAAACCGGCGTAGTTCGGGTCGATCAGGAATAAGGGAAATAATCTAAACAAATCCCCCCCTTTTTTTTGAATAACATTTTTTGGAAATAAAGAAAAACTTTTTGGATTTATATATATATATATATATATATATATATATATATATATATATATATATATATATATATATTTATTTATTATTTTTTGAAAAGAGATGAAGACTAAAGAAATATTTTTTCTTTGAATTTTAAACATCTTTTCACTTCTCTTTTTTTTTGAAATTTCAAAAAATCTTTTAAGGAAGTATTTGGACTATTAGTCTGAATTTATGAAAGAGATACTACAAAAGAAAAATATTTTTTTTTTGAATTTTGAATTTTCCACTTTTTTATTTTTAAACAAATACTTTTTTTTTTATTATTTTGAAAGTGATTAAAAGGAAACTTTTTTTGTATTATATATGTTTTTTTATATATAAATCAAACTAAAAGACAAATTTTGGTTTTCATTTTTTTTAAAGAAAATTTCGGCTAGGTTTTGACACTACTTGGACATTGGTTTTATTTTTCTAAAAATAAGTAGTTATCTCCCTACGCTGCTATTTTTTTTTCCTCTTTAAATTTTTTTTTTTTAGAAACCGGTCAGTATGCAAATCTGAAGCAAATAAATGCGCAAAACAAACGGGATGCAGCAGGATGGTCTTTTCATTTCGGGTTGCGTGTCCTAGACGGACCCAACCCCTGTGTTGAATCCCCTATATCAGATGCAACGTGATGCAAATAAGCGTTCCTACTAGGGATCCGGCATGAGTTTTTGTTATACTAGGTTTATAACCTGGGTATTTGTTCTAGACTGTGTACCCGAGCGGACAACTCGAGTCGAGGAGGGGGCTACGTACCGGGGACCCGCGAGATCGTCCGGCTTTGTAACTTGTCCGGCCTCTTTCTTATTTCAGAGTATGACACTAACAGAATAGGGAGTCTTGACCAGCAAGCTCCTCCCCGGAGGTAAGAAGAGAAGGGTTTCGGCACAGTTTATATACAGTCCATGTAATATCAAAGCAGTAAAAGACAACATTTAGCACGTTATGCCACAACATGTAATAAAGATCAGATAATAAAGCTAGATATAACAATTATTCTAAGCTCGAATTCTGAACCCTGAACTAACGTTCTGGGTTCTTTTCCCCAGCAGAGTCGCCAGAGTTGTCACACCGCCTTTTTGCGCGCCTACCCCGAAGGATAAATGCGCGAGGGAGTTTTTCCAATTTAAGTGACAATATTCGAAATGGGATTATTTATTTAATTCAGAGTCGCCACTTGGGAAAGGTTTGGCTTTTGGTGTCCCAAGTCACCGGTTTATCTTGTATCCCAAATCGAGGAAATTTTCGACTTTCCAAATGAAGTCTGCGAACCAGAAATTCTAAGTAAGGAATTCTGTTGACCCGAGGGAAGGTGTTAGGCACCCCCGAATTCCGTGGTTCTAGCACGGTCGCTTAAATTGTTATAATGGCTAAATATCTGATTTTAATACATGTTATGACTTGCGTGCTTTTATTAAGTTTAAACCGCTTTTATTATTATTTTTCTTTATAGAATTGCAACGTCGTGAAAATGCATTTCGAACCACGTCACAATCAATGCGCCCGTGGTTGTTAATACATTCCAACTGCGTTGAGATTTGGATTTGGGTCACATAAATGCGCACCCGAACTTAAGAAGGTATTTTAATTAAAATCGCGCTTAAAGAGTCTAACGCATAATTATCTTTAGGGAAGGCAGTGAAGTTCACTAGACAGTCCATCCCAAGTTCTAAGTATTTAATATATACATTTATGAGGGCCCTGCGATTTGTGCGTTTTATTTGGCAAGGCTCGTCTCATTTATTTTTAAGGATATCCTAAAGCGACTACATTTCTATTAAATTCGTTTCTAAAATAAATGAGAGAAAATCCTAACCCGTTACAGGCTTAAAAGAGGCGTAACATATTAAATGCTAGATTGAGACGAACGTTAACTGAAAGGAACATTACTAGAAATTATAAACAAAATCGAGAACGATAAAATAATATATTCGAACGTGATTAATTATCCTATAGCTAGATTAACTCCTCCTAATTATATAAACAAACGAATAATTGTTCGCGACTATTAGCGCTGAAATTAACCTTAATTATTAATGCTTATTCGGGAGTTTATTAGATCTAAACGCCAAACCATCTTACTAAACTCATGCCTATTAGATTAGTGTTCTTAAAATTGTTGCGTTGTTTTGTGCTTCAAAATATGTAAAACCTGTTGATCCTATTAATAGCCACTTCGTTTAAATGATGGGCCGATGCCAATATTAATTATTAATCTGCCTTATTAAAACTATGTTGAAACAAGGAATCCAACAAGAGAGTTGACATACATGGCTAACCCGTTGGTACTAACATAACACAATATGAAAATTTGTTAGGGATACGTTTTTCTTGAAATCAAATTGGACCGGATATAACGAGTTTGACAGTTCAAAGATCCAAACAGGAGTACATACAGATGCTTGCCATGATTCTACGTTATACTGTCATCACTAAATCAGACTAAATTGTTATGCACATGGAGATACGTCTGATCTAACAACATACTATTTAACAGTCCATATCAGTTAAGGTACATTCCAATTCATACAGAATAAATGTAGTCGGAATGAGCTTAAACAAATACAGGCTAACTATCATTCAACCTATCGCTATATTTTGAACACAAGTACTGTGAAGCAAGCGACGTTCATTTCTTTATTTTTACTTCAACTTCAAGCTTTCAACAACACATGGTTTCAGAAATATGTACCTGGAAGTGCTTACAATTGAAGAAGAAGAAGGGCCAGTAGAGTAAAAGTGCAAACGAACAGCAACACAGCAATTTCAACCGCAGAAATACCCAAGAAATGCACTCAAAGGCGGCCCGGAATGTTTTGTTAAAACCCAACAGCACAATCAACACCCAAAAGACTCAACTGAACTTGAACTTAAACCAAAGCTGAACTAATAGATCGCAGAAGAAGTTCATGCAAATTGAAATCAAACTGAGATGTCGACTTCAACTACTAAACTCAAAACTAAATCGAAAAATTCAATGGAATAGTCTTTCTGTTGTTTTGGTTATCATCTATTTTTGAAACTCTTTTAAGCCTCCCCTTTCTGTTCTGAAACTCTTGGTCCGACCTCCTTTCAATTCTCAAAACCCTCTGTTTTTATATCCAAAAATCAAAAAATTCCACAGCCTGTTAAAACCCATTAAAACTGAACTCCCCCCATGTTCTCTTTTTTGTTTTTCCACTCACAAGTTAAAAGAAAGGTATCCCTCATGAGATTCCCCCTGACAGCCCCCTTTTTATTGTTAAAGTGGTTTATCCTTTATTAAGTTATGCAAGTATGGGCAGCATGAGTATGTCCTGACAGCACATGTTGTCCATTCTACTATTATTCATTAAAAACTACAATGCACATGCTGCCCAAGGTCTAAAATGAGTGAACATGTCAGCAATTTCATATCAATTCAAAACTAAACTCTGGGATCTATATCAAACTGCAGCTATAAACCAATCGTTAAATGATTTCTGACTTAACTAACAGATTAACAAACAATTGTAATCAATTCTCAACTGATTCAACAATGCCTTAGTAAGAACTAAACAGCACGAGTCAGATTACTACCATTCCAAACTGAAACTAATTGATGACATATATCAAATTGACTACGCGAATTACAACATATACAATCAAAGCCAATGATCAGAATCCAACAGTATTAACATGTGATTCAAGTTGTACTGGCCAAAACAAAAGTTTCCCTGGAAACTAATTAATCAACCAAATTCATTTCAATCGATTATATAGTTTAAAACACATATACTCAATCAGTGAATAGAGAAAAATTCGACCAAATAAAAGGTCCGGGCAAGGTGGACAGAATAGTCGACACAAAAATGAAAACAAATCAACTAACATTTAAACACATGAACAAACATCAACAGAAAACAACATGGGACTGACAAGGAAAAGAAAAAAATACCTTAAGGAATTGAAAATCAGACAACCCTGTCTCGGATTTTGAATCGAACCTCTTTTGGGGTTGAACAGACTTTAATCGAAGTGTTCTAAACTGAGAACACTTCGATTAAGGTCTATTAGACCCCAACCCTTTCGTTTAGTTGGACAAAACCCTCAGATACTGGATTTCTAGGGTTCTTGGGGCTGGTTTGGGACTTGGAGTTTTCTGGTTAGATTCGGACCAAACCAAGCTTGGTTTGGTCACGAGGGAGGTCAGGGGGGTAACTGGTATGGATTTGGGGTGGTTTGGCATAGGCTGAGGTCCGGCTCGAATCTTCAAATGAAGATTCGAGACGATGGGGGAAGATTCAACGGTTTGTAGATCCGTGTCCAGGGGGTCGAGGTGCACTAGGGGTGTTAGTCTGGTGGTCACCGGCATCGTTGCCGCCGGGTTTATGGTGAGGGAAAGGAGGGGCGGTGCAAGGGTTCTTGAGGGGTTTTGGGAAGAAGACGATGATGGGGAGGGGGTCTGGCTTAGGGGGGCGTGGGGGTAAGGGATTGGGTTTATATAGTTAGGGGGAAAATTAATCTAGGCCATTAGATCATCAACAATCGATGGCCTGGATTGATCCGCTTAAATGGAAACGACGTCGTATGGGTTAAGTGAGACCGGTGGGTCTCTGGGTGAGACGGGTCGGGTTAAAACGTGGGTATGGAGATGTGATCTTGGCCGCTGATCATTCTGAGATCAACGGCCCAGATCAAGCATGATCAAGACGACGTCGTCTGGACGTCCCGAGGTCAGCTGATCTGGACCGGGCAAAACAAATGCTTTGGGCCCGATTTGGGTCCAATTTGAAATGGCCCAATCCTGATTTTGTCCAATTTAAACTTATTTCTTTTCTTTTCCTATTTATAATTAAAATCCGAATTTACAAAAATCCTAAAAATATATTATAAAAATATAAAAATCAAAATTATATCACAAGTCATTAATTGATATTTTTAGTAACAATTAACACACAATATCATATATTCATTAAACAAAAATCAACCATTGACGCTAAAAATGACAAAATTACCCAGAAATAATATTTTTTGTGATTTTTTATTCATTCAAAACCAAATTCTATTTGATTAATTCCTAATAGTAGAATGATGTCCTAAACTTACACGCGACATATATTTTTTGTATTTTTATTTGATAAAACTAAACAATCACAGACAAAAATCACGTGCTCATAATGGTCGATGTGATCCTCGGCCCTGAAGCATTTAACCAACATGTTGTCAATGTATACCTCTATTGTTTTAATGAGCTAGTTTTTGAACATCCTCCTGACAAGTTTTTGATAGGTAGCTCCCGCGTTCTTCAACCCGAATGACATGATCATGTAGCAGTACGTTACTTGTTAGTGATGAATGCAGTTTTCTCTTGGTCATCTTCCTCCATGAGTATTTGATTATAGCCTGAGTAAGTGTCTAGAAAGCTTAGCAGCTCGTGCCCTGCCGTCGCGATGATATATAAGTTGGTCGATGTGTGGTAATGGGAATGAATCCTTTGGGTAGGCCTTGTTTAGATCTAAAGTTCACGCACATTCTCCACTTTTCGTTCTTCTTTTTAACCATTACCACGTTGGCAATCCACTTGGGGTACTTTGACTCCATAATAGAGCCATTGGCCAATAGTTTCTCTACTTCCTCGTGGACGGCATCGTTGATGGTGAGGTTGAACTTTCATCGAATCTGCCTTACTTGGGGGTTAGTAGAGGTCGACATTCAAATTGTGCGTGGCTATCTCTTTGGGGATGCCGAGCATATCTGCATGGCTAAAGGCAAACAAATTTGTGTTAGCTATTAAGAATTGACTGAATTTACCTGGGTTTTAGAGTTTGCAACTGATGTGGGCCTTTTCGTTGGTTTCGTTGTGATCTAGCTAGACGGGATCGAGGTCCTCTATGGTTTATCCTGCAGCTTTGACCATTTCTAGGTCCATAATGGCATCTTTGGATTCTTCTTGATGGGACCTCGACCTTGCTGATTGTTATTCTTCTTTTTCCTTTTCTTTATTTTGTTGGTTGTCGTACTATCCAGGGCGGTCCGATAGCATTCTCGAGATGTGCGTTGTTCCCCTCGTATGCTGAATATTGCCCAAGGGGTCAGGAACTTGATCACTTGGAACAAGCTGGAGGGAACCACCCTCAGGGGTGTATACATGGTGGACATGCTATGGTGTTGTATGTGGTGTCCTGATCCATGATAAGGAATGTGGTCTCCAGCATCACTCCACTGGCGAGGATAGGAAGTGTGATCTTACCCGAAGTTCGTTCAACTGCATTGTTAAAACTGGTTGGTGTAATCCAGCACGACACTATCTTATCATCGAGTCGCATTTGCACGGGGACTCGAGGATGGATGATGCACGCTCATTGAAGATGATACTTTCTTTGAGTCCGTCATACTGTTCGTGGGTGATTGATCTCTTGAGTTTATGAGTAGTGGTGAACTTGATTCCTTAATGGATGCATCATCACTGCCACCAATAATCATGTTAATGGTGCGAGCGGGTGAAGGTGGTTTTGGTGGGCCTAGGCGTTCTCGACCCATTGCTGAAGTGTTCCTGCCTTTGTCGCTGTGTAACTTTTTGAGGTGTCCCTACTGCAGCAAGTTCTCCAACTCTAATCTTAGAGCGTGGTATTCTTCTGTTTTATGTCCACATTCTTGGTGAAACTTGCAGAAGGCATCAGACTTCTTGGTGCTTAGATCAGATTTCATCTTTGGTGGCGACTTCATGTTTGTTCCGAGCTTCTCAAATGCGTAGACCACCTCTGTAGGTGACACATAAAAGTTATTGGTAGATATTAAGGGGGAATACCTCAATCATTTCCGCGGATGTCTGATCTCAGCCTAGAGGGGCCATCTTCGTGGCGGAAGTTGGGGACGAGTGCCCTGATGTAAGGTTGATGTCGATCTCTACCTTATCGCGGTACCGGAGGGTATTTCCTCGTGTTGTCCCTGCATTCCCTCCTACATTCGGATTGTACTGAGGTGAGTTGTGGAGTTGACCCATTGAGGTCTTCATCATCTGCCCTGACCTCGTCATAATAAGCATTGTGGATCTTGCCCCATGTAGTTGGTGGGTATTTCATCAATTGGCTCAATAGCTTTCTGGTCGCCTTTGAGCCTTCACTATTCAGCCCATTTTGAAAGGTTGCCACAGCCATTCTTTTGTAGATGTTTCGTAAAGTCATTCTCACCCTAATGAGCCGGGCAAGGAAGTCCTTCAGTCCTTCCCCTGGGGATTGTCTGATGACGAAGATATCATCCACTTCTCGTTTTGGCTTTTTTGGCCTTGGTATGCGCCGTTACGAACTTGTCTGTCATCTCTTCGAATGTTTCTATGGAATAGACTGTCAGTTGTGAGTACCATATCAATGCCCCTCAAGTGAGAGTCTCACCGAACTTTTTCAGCAAGATAGAGGATACTTGCTCTTTGGTAAGGTTGTTGCCTTTCATGGCGGTGATGTAGTAGGTTACATGATCTTCAGGATTGATCGTCCCATCGTAGATTCTGAGATATGGGGGCATCTTGAAGGTCTTTGGTATGGCGTGAGGAGCCGCTTCCTCCCTGTATGGCTATTCCGCGAACTTGCCGGCATCTCTTGTTGGTAACAATTGGGGGAACCTGGTATCTTGTCTAACCGTTTCCGGTGCTCCATCATCTGTTCTTTGAGTGCCTTGTTCTCGTTCTCCATTTCTTTCATTTTCTTCAGCACGGTGGCGAGGACGTTGTCACCTACGTTGTCAACAATAGCATGAGTGTTACTTGAAGTAGTAGGGTTTGGATGGTCATCTCATTCGTTCCTATGTTGTGCTGCATGAATCATCGTGGTTTCTATGGTCGTGCATAGGGCTTTGTTTGTTGAGTACACTGACTAGGGTATCAGTTAGCCACGCTTTGAGGAGTTTTTCATAGCGGGTGGTGCCCTTTCTCCCGCGGACATGGAGGGTCCTTTCCCGTTTGATTTTGATGTGCTGCAGAAAGGTGGGGTGACATTTCTCGTCTGAGGGATGCCGTGGGGGAAACCTCCTCATCTTGGGTGTCATACCCTTCGTCGATGGCATTCATAAGGTTGAACTGGACGTTGTCCGTTACTTTTGTTCCATTTCCTTGGTTACGTGCTATAGAATCCTTGTATACATAGAGAGAAATGATAACTCTAAAGCACGTTAGGTTAAGAAGTCAGGAAAGTTGTAAATCTAGATGAAAACTAAGAATTTGACTAAGAAATCCTCACAGACGGCGCCAAACTGTATAACCTTAAATTCAAATCTAGGTTCTTATATAGTTAGATTTATAGAGAAAAATGTGTTAATATAAGTCAATATTAATATTTAAATAGCATATCTAGTGTTTTATGAAGAGTATTAGACGAATCTTGTTAGGTGAGACTGTTTTAGAGCAATAATAGAGCAATAATGACTTAAGAATGTGAAAGATAACAATAAATGACAATAAATGACAATAAATGGTATTTTAGTAATAAGTGGAACAAGATTCACTCGATAAGGGTGAGAGTTTTTCCACTTAGCTTTCTGTCAATGATGGATGATGATAAGCAATATATTCAGATTCTTCTTGGATCGGGAGAGAAAGGTAGAAGAAAAAGAGGTGTAAAGGTAAACTTTGTTTGTATTCAATAAAGAGAGTGTTGATACCCAATTTTTCCCTCATATATTTAAAATGCATATATACTTTCAAAATAGTGCATGAACATCAACCAGTATTTTTTCATAATCTTCTGCAATTTTAAAAGGTTTTAATTGATTTATTCCAGTATTTTATTATCTAAATAATTACTAATTACATCACAAATGATTTTGTAATAATTTTGTTACTTAATTCTATCATTTACATTTATAATTAAGCTTTAATTATTTTATACATAATTATATTTAGATCTGTAGGTTATAATTGCAATAACTTTGCAATAATTGCCCGTGTATGCATAATTTCTTTATTTTTACACGAAAATGACTCTTGATAATTTTATAATATTAAGTAATTATTTTAAATTATTTTTCATACATAAATATCACTTTTTATCATTTATTAACTATTTTTATAAATTATTTTATTAAATTAAATAGGTATTTAAAATATGGCCTCTTTTAATTTGATTTTCGGACCTTAGCCCAATAACTACCCCAGCCCAATACCCTAACCTAACCCAATACCCATAATCCAAACCCAATAACCCAATTGTTATAACCCGCCCCAACCCTAGATTTAATCCTGGCTGTTGATCTTAGAATATCAACGATCCAAGACAATCCTTCCATTTTTAATTAACCAAACGACCTAAACCCTATCTATTTCCCAAATCTGCCGCCCTTGAGACCCCTCCCCCCCTCTCTTCTCTCTCACCTTCCTTCTAACCCTAGCCCACCGTCACTGAAACCCCTTTGATTCATGGGTTCGTTTTTCAACCTCAGGCCTTATCCAGCCTCATATCTCTACTGGTTGTTCAATTTTCATGATACTTGATGGAATCTCAAAGAGATTCGAACCAGATTTGGTTCAAATCTCCCATTTTCTCAATTAATCCATATGTGTATTAATATCTTCGTGCTTATGGCTTCAAATATCTAGTTCAAACCAGATTTTTTCACCTCTGTTTATTTTTTACATAACCTAACTATTTCTGGCTAAATCAGATCAGATCCCTTTAGATCTGAAGAGGTTTGAGTTTGTTTGTGTCACGACCTCGATTTTTCACCCTCGAGAGTCGTGATGGAGCCTATTAGTGAAAGTTAGGCAATCCAATTAGTCCAATTATTTCACCATTTTCATTTTTAATCTCTTAGAAATCCCAAACAACATAACAAAAATAGCGGAAATAATGATAACAAAAATAGTGCGGAAGACGGAATTTGATAATTTAGATTAATACAAACTGCGAAAGTCTAAGTACAACTCTACTCAGAATTTGGTGTCACAATTTCATAGACTATCTAAGAATACTACAAATAAGGGTCCGAAAGATAAATACAAGCTGTTTCAGAAATACATAGAAGAAACAGTATAGAAAGATAGAAGGAGACGCCAAGGCTTGCGGACGCCTGCAGGACTACCTCGGGTCGCCTGAATGGACTGAAGACAGCACCCTCGCTGCAGTCCAAAAGCTCCTGCATCGGGATTTGCACATAGTGCAGAGTGTAGTATCAGCACAACCGACCCCATATACTGGTAAGTGCCTAGCCTAACCTCGGCGAACTAGTGACGAGGCTAGGACCATACTACCAAATAAACTTGTGCAGTTAAATCATACACAACAGAAAAATAAAAGCAGATATTTACAGTTAAAGATGGGAAGGGAAAAACATGCTGCGGGGAGTATCAGATAACAATAGAATGACAAAAGAGGAATGTAAAGAATCCAAAATTCAATTGCTAACAAGGATAAGGAAAACAAACAGAATATTCACTTTCATTTCTTCCTTATTGCAGGCGTGCAACCCGATCCTATTTCAAATATTATGTGGTGGCGTGCTACCCGGTCCCATTTCATATATCTTGTTGTAGGCGTGCAACCCGATCCCATTTCATATATCACCATGGCGGCGTGCCACCCGAACCCATTTATATATCTTGTTGCAGGCGTGCAACCCGATCCCATTTCAAATATCATCGTGGCGGCGTGCCACTCGCTCCCATTTCATATATCTTGTTGCTGGCGTGCAACCCGATCCCATTTCAAATATTATTGTGGCAGTGTGCCACCTCCTCCCATTTACAAATCAACATCAATCATAAAAGAATCCCGGCAAGGGAATAAGAGTATAACAACAACATCCCGGCAAGGGAGACAATATCGTAAATAATAACATCCAGGCAAGGGAACTAACAATGATAATCAACATATTAAGCATGAAAAATAACAACAGAGTCACAACAATAACAATACGAGACTCACGGGCATGCTTGACACCATTGTATAGATACTCGTCACCATGCTTATACGTCGTACTTCATAATTAACATATAGTGTAACGACCCGACCGGTCGTTTTGAGCTCTAGCACGTCGTTTCGTGGTGTGAGGCCATGAGCAACTTCACTTCAGGTATTACGACTTGTATGCGTGGTTGGAATTGAATTTCGGGAGGTTCAGAGTTGATTTGGAAAGAGAATTCTCATTTCAGAAACTTTAAGTTGAAAGAATTAACTAAGATTGGATTTTTGAGTAAATGACCTTGGAATCGGGATTCGAAGATTCCAGTAGGTTCGTATGATGATTTCGGACTTGGGCATGTGTCCAGATCGGGTTTTGGAAGACCCGAGAACGTTTCAGCACCTATTATGGAAGTTAGTATTTTTGGAAGAATCTCACAAGTTTGGGTTGAAGTGCATTTCAGTGTTATCGTTGTCCGTTTGGGATTCTGAGTCTGGGAACAGCTCCGTGTGGTGATTCTGGTATTGGGAGCGCGATCGGAAGTGAATTCGGAGGTCCGTGGGTCATTTTGGAGTCATTTGGCTAAAGATAGAAATTTGAAAGTTTTTGAGAAGTTTGACCGGAAGTGGACTTTTTGATATCGGGGTTGAATTTCGATTCCGGAAGGTTCCAGTAGGTCCGTAATGTCAAATATGACTTGTGCACAAAATTTAAGGTCAATCGAACGTGATTTGATAGATTTAAGTAACGACAGTAGAAGCTTAAAATTTTAAAGTTCATTAAGCTTGAATTGGAGTGCGATTCATGATTTCGACATTGTTTGATGTGATTTGAGGCCTCGAGCAAGTTCGTATCATGTTTTGGGACATGTTGGTAAAATTGGTTAAGGTCCTGAGAGCCTCGGGTGAGTTTCGGACGTGCGGGAGAGGTTGGAAACACACCAGATTTTCTGGTGTTCTTGACAGCAGTTGCAGGTCTCGTAAATGCGAGAAATAGTTCGCATTTGTGAACTCACATTTGCGATGGAGCCTGGCCTGAGGCAGAGTTCGCATTTGCGAAGTTTTAGTTGCATTTGCGATCTCAGCATAGTCCGCATTTGCAACTCATTGGTCGCATTTGCGACCTTGGCAGGGGAGGCCCATGTTCGCATTTGTGATCATTTTGTTTCAATTGCGACCGTCGTATTTGCAAACCAGGTGTCGCAAATACGACATATGAGGCCTGTACACAGCTATTAATTTCGAGACTTAGTCCATTTAGCTCATTTCCTTTCATCTCTTGGGCGATTTTGGAGCTTTTAGAAGGGGGATCTCACCTAGAACTTTAAGGTAAGTAATTTCTACACAGACATGAGTTAAATACATAGATTATGGGTAGATTAACATTTGAAAATTAGGGAAAAATCAAGGGTTTTAGATGAAAAACCTAGAGTTTGATAAAAACAAGATTTAACCACGAAAGTTGTTAGGGAATGGAGTAAAAATCATATATTTTTTATCCTTAGGTTGTGGGTAACAACTTTCTTCAAAAATTTCCGAAATCCGGGCACGTGGGCCTGGGGATGAATTTTAGGAACCTTGCATTTAGGGTTGGAAAATTGGTTTAATAATTAGAATATGAACTTTTGAGCATGTATTGACTAGTTCTTACCTCACTTGAATAGTTTTGGATCATTCGGCTCCGAATTGGAGGTTTGAGCGCGTTCTTGAATCAGAGTATAGACTTCGGAGAAAAGTGAGTCTCCTTTCTAACCTTGTAATAGGGAATTTTCCCCATAGGTGAATTAATTGAATATGTGCTCCTAATTGTGGGGGCTACATACGCACGAGGTGGCAAGAGTCCGTGCGTAGCTACTACTATGCTTATGTTCGGGTAGTTTAGGACCCAAAAGGCATGCTTTACTTGTAATAATGTAAACCTTATTGACAGTTTAAATTGCTTTAATTTCATCAAAGTGGCAAATGATTTTCTAAAAGAGTTAAACTTTGTTTTCTCAGCTTGTAAAAGAGAAATTGACACTTCCTTGAATAATTGTCTCCCTGATGAAGTATTGATTGACTGTTGAATGTGTGTTTCTATGTGTACCTGCGTCGCATGTATGATTCGCAAGCGGGGTGATTGTTTATTTATATTTGACCGCGTCGCATGTATGATTTGCGAGAGGGGTAATAGATGCATCTATGGTTCGAGTCGTTCGACCCTCAGTAGTACACATTTTACATTTATATTGGATCGGGCCGTCCGACCTCGGCATGATATGCGCATGCTTATATTGCTTGCCTGAGAATTATAAATGTTGATACTTGCTTTTCCTGGCCAGAGATAAATTGATAAAGATAATAAAAAGTAAATCTTTGGAAATCCCTTATTATTATAGAAGTTGTTTACCTGCTTTCTGGTTGTATGAGTTTATTTTTGCTTTATGAAATCCATGATTTCCTCATATTTTTAATATATTATCAATCGACCACTAGTAAGTGTCAAAGTCGACCTCTCGTCTCTACTTCTTCGAGATTAGACGGGATACTCACTGGGTACACGTTGTTTTCAAAGTCATACTACACTTGCTGTGCATTTTTGTTGCACAAGTCATGTGTGGCTAATGGCTTGGTGGCATAGCGGCATGGTTGATTCTTAGACTTAGGAGCACTGCATTTTTCTAGACGACCCGCAGCCAGCAGAGTCTCCTTCAGAGTATTGTACTGTATTTTCATTTCTGTCCATTTTGTATTCCAGACAGTTATTATATTTTATTGCACTCCCTAGTAAATGCTCATGCACTCGTGACACCGGGTTTTAGGATGATTATGGGGTACCTTGTATTAACCCTTAACATCATATTTAATTTGAAATGATTACCTTTTACTAGAAAATGCGAAGGAAAATCATAGTTTTCAAAATTATTAGAATGAGAATTTAATTAAGTAATTTGGTTGGCTTACCTGACAGCGGCGTCTGGCGCCATCACGAACCTTAGTAGATTTTGGGCCGTGACAATATGGTATCAGAGCTCTAGGTTCCCTTAGGTCTCACGAGTCATGAGCAAGTCTAGTAGAGTCTTGCAGATTGGTACGGAGATATCTGTGCTTATCTTCGAGAGGTTACAGGGATGTTAGGAGCACTTCCCTTCTTGATTTCTCATCGTAAAATTTGATTTCTTTGAGTCTTATGCCTTTGTTTCCTTCCTACTCGATCTTATGCAACGCGAAGCGCTCATTATAAATCAGGAATTGAGGAATTTTAATGGTACTACAGATGTGGTGCGGGATGTTTCTCCCTGCGTGGTTGTTTGGTATATTGTCATCTCCTTGTGAAAGGGTATTCTATCATTTCAGCTCCGTAGCTGTACTTCTAAGAGCGTTGAGCTATGCACAGGTTGCTATGATGCTCAGGAATGGTTATTGCACGGTATTTGATGTGATGGTGGGATGTTTGTCGATGTGTGGAAGAAGTGTATGACTTGAAAGGAGGTCTACTCAGTGCATGATTCCGAGATTCGGTATTTCATTTCCGGCGGAGAAAAGCAATTGGCCTATGAATGTCCAAATTTGGATCGATGGAGTAACGAGACTTGGTGTTTTCAAGTGTGGTGGAAATTTTTATCTGTAACACGGTGTCGTCATCTTTGATGGAATATGTTAAGATCATCGGTGTTATGATCTTCTGCGATTCGCCTTTGGGGATGGATATTGTGAAATAGTATTAGAGAAGCGGCTGCCAGAGATCGCGGTGTGCGGTGGTTCAGGATTGAACTGGTGATTCTAGTGGTCATGGCCCGAGAAAGATGTTCTTCAAGGAGATTTAAAGTCAGTGGTGATCTATTGATTCAAATGCTGCAGAAATAGGGTTCAAATCAAGGCAACAACTAGCATCAAGGGAAGAAGAAGGACATGTGAGAAGTGTCATGCAATGGTTAAATTTCCAAGGAAGCCAGGTGTAAGGAGCAAAAGTCGAATAGTTGCTTAAAGAAGAGGGTTCGGCCAAAGTGGGAGAATGGCACAGTAGTATATGGATTCAGTGGCAGGATAACTACATTCTTGAAGAAAGTTTGGAGTGATTTAGGAGATCTAGTGGACGGTGATTGGGTCTGCTGATTTAATTTGAAGTATTGACTATTATGCGGTGGGAGATTTGATATAACGGAAAAGAGCTGCTTGATATGAAGGAGAATTCAACATAACTTTGAATTGGAAGATATTGTCGCACATTCAGTTGAGGTCCACGAGGAGGGAATGGACTTGTGCAACTAGTGAATGAGCATAGGCTCAGGATGGGTTATGGATGTCGTGGTGAATGTACCCCATGCAGCAACGTTGGAATATGTCGGTAGGTAATTTCCACAGGTGATTTATCCCCTGTGAGCAGGTCAGCAGTCTCGTGGTTGGCGAAGCTTCCGCGAAGGATTTACTGGCTATCCGGTAAGGGGTGGAATATGTGGATGTTGATAGAGACTCAAAGTGTTCATGAAATGCTAATTGAAGGATTTCGAGGAATCTGGCAGTATAATTTCGCAAGGTCATGTCAGTAAGAAATAAAGAATTTTGGTAGGTTTCAAAGATGTGTAATAGTGGCTTCAAGTTAAGTGGGAGAGTCCCACCGCTTGCGGTTGGAATGCATGGCCGTCTATTAGTGAGATTTCTGGTCATTAGCATATTGATGGGTTATTTCGGCTAAGGGAAGAGAACATAAGAGGTAATTTGAGCAAAGGAATTGTTAAGGTGTGCTATGGTTGGCCTTATTGACTCATGTTCAGACTTGGGGAATGATTTAGGATTATGTCTTGTGTAGATGCGGGTTTCAAGGAAAGTGATTCGGTCGAGTGCTTTGTCGAGGGGGTATTCATGCCAAGTCAGAGTGGTGGCTCTCAACAACGGTCCTAGTGGATTCAAAAGTTAAGGTATGGTGCCGAATGATTTCGAGCCTATAAGTATGGCTAAGAATCGAGCTTCTATAGAAGATGATGACGAGAGGCTCGGAATGTTCTATGATATTTTCGACTTGCAGTGTAGCATTGGGAGGAAAAAGAGAAAAAGACTTTGGATTTGTAAAGGAGTTATCAAAACGGGTGTATTAGTTGAAGATGCGATTGTGCATGCAAGGGGTGTATAAAATGATTTATAGGTTTGGAGATAAGGTGGTCTCGTGGAATGGGGTCACTCAAGGTGAGTGCGGATCTAGGTTGGTGACGTAAGGGATAGAGATATTATTATCTCTAGGGCAAGTTAAGGATGAACTATAAGAAGATAGGTTGGTTAGCCATGGTTGAATTGGCATAGTGATGGCGGTGCGTGCGAGGCTCGACGGTTGCCATAATTGATTAAATTTGGAAGTATATAAGTGTTATGGCCTGTATGTATAGGCGAATCCCGGAATGGTTATGGTGGTTTAGACCACTACTTGAGGATTTGAATGTTCTTTGGTTATGAGAAGTTTCTCGCGTGATGCTATGGTCCTCTTGGAATGAGTTAAGTAAAAAGTTTCCAGGTGAGGAAGTGTTTACCATATCAGGGGTTCGGGATGTTATCATGAAGATCTTGTGCTATCGCATATTAGCATGTTGGGTGCAGTGAGTGTTACAAAATTTGAAAGTGAGGATCAAGGTTGCGGTTCGGTGTTGGCAAGGATGTCGCGCTCTCGGATGAGCAGGAAAGGAGTTTGGAAGTTTAAAGTAAGTTGGTATTGTCTTCAGCGTCACCTGAGATCAGTGCCTTGTACAAGAGGCTTCGTGTATTGATTTGTGGATTCTTGATTGCTTTATAGCATGGTATGGTCGGTGGTGGGGATGTGCAGACCTGTTATCCGTTGCATAAGGTTGTGGGAGCGTGCCCTACGGGAAGGTTGTATAAGTGTGCCAGGTAATCACTTGATTGATTGAAGAATTAAACCAAATATGAAGATTGTGGTGATATTGTTAATCTAAGAATTTATGCCTGGAGGGCACTCGATTTATCGGGTTGTGGACTGTGGAGGATTACTCTAGTTATGATGGTTGTTCATGTGTGTATGGGAAAAAGATGGGGTTATTATGGACCCAAGAAAGATTATTGGCCTAGTTCAGTACAATCAAAATCAGCTTGAGTTCTGTGAATGGATTTAAATATGAATATGGGCTCTATATCAGGCCGGATATGTTCATTTCAGCATAGCGCTCCTTATGGAGGAGTATTCGGACGTTGGATGTTATTTCGTCATCTCTGTTTCATGTAATGCTATATGGTGCCGTGTGAGTTGTGAATGGCTTGATAATTTTCTTACGTGTTGAGATTTCGCGTAGCAATGGTGTTATGTGAGCAGGATGGCTCTTTAGTTTCAGAACATGTATCGCACCTTAGTTGTGCTTGAGTTTGTGGCATATGGCGCTATATGTCTCCCCAGGGATGGTATTATGCACTTAGCTTGCTCGGGATCGATATTTGGTATTTTTGTTGTAATGAGCAATTTAGCTTGGTGTGTATCTCCTTATGCAAATTTTATGTGTGGATCGGGTGGCACGCCGCCATGGTTATGTTGTTTGGATCGGGTTGCGCGCCGTAACAGTGTGATGTTGAATACAGTTCCCTATATCTGTTTTATGTGTTTTGTTTCCCATTTTCTGAGAAAACAAACTCATATTAGTTGCGTGAGTTGAGTAGTCCATTCAAGAATTCGTTTTCCTTAGGTATCACGTTTAAGTCTGTAGCCTATTGGCACATTGTGGCATCATGTGAGACTTTTGACCATGTCTAGGGTGGCTTATTGCCTGAGTAGTTCGTACTGGGTGAGATGGGATTATTGGACCTAGGATCGGTGCGATCGGATTATATGAAGTATGTTAAAGAGCAAAGACCATTATTTAGTTCAGAATGAGGTGATGGTTCTTGTCAGGAGTATAAACCCAAGGATTTGTTGATCCGGCAGTTGGTTATGAAATTCTACACGTCTCTTCCGTTGTGGCGGTATCGTAAGATTTAGAGCAAGACCTATGTATGTCATGAAATGCAATGGGAACATCAAAATCGTGGAAATTCCGGCTATTGCTATCAGAAGATGTTATTGTGGTCCTGTAAATAAAGCGGTGCAAGGTGTGAATTTAGCAAAGGTATGCAGTCATGTTATAGTACATTGTTGGGTGATTGATGCGATGTTCATATGTTGGAAACAAGCCTGGCAGAGAATTCTGGATGTTAGGATTGGGCTCTAAGGCTTATTCGCTTAAGTGAAAAGGGATATCTTCAGATTGATCAAGCTAAGGTGCCCAGCTGAGTTTTGGTAGCATGGGCAGGTGCTCGAGGTGTTAAACAGTGATTCCGAACAGCTCCAGCGCAGTTCTCAGCACGTTCGAGGACGAACGTATGTTTAAGTGGGAGAGAATGTACTGACCTGGCCGATTGTTTTGAGCTTTAGCAGGTCGTTCTGCGGTGTGAGGCCATGAGCAGCTTCACTTCAGGTATTATGACTTGTATGCGTGGTCGGAATTGAATTTTGGGAGGTTCGGAGTTGATTTGAAAAAAGAATTTTCATTTTGAAAGCTTTAAGTTGAAAGAATTAACTAAGATTATATTTTTGAGTAAATGACCTCGGAATCGGGATTTGAAGGTTTCACTAGGTTTGTATGATGATTTCGGACTTGGGCGTGTCTCCGGATTGGGTTTTGGAAGACCCGGGAACATTTCGGCGCCTATTGTGGAAGTTAGCATTTTTGGAAGAATCTCATAAGTTTGGGTTGAAGTGCATTTCAATGTTATCGATGTCCGTTTGGGATTTCCAGTCTGGGAATAGCTCTATATGGTGATTCTGGTATTGGAGTGCGATCGGAAGTGAATTCGGAGGTCCGTGGGTCCTTTTGGAGTCATTTGGCTAAAGATAGAAATTTGAGGTTTTTGAGAAGTTTGACCGGAAGTGGACTTTTTGATATCGGGGTGGTATTTTGATTCCGGAAGGTTCCAGTAGGTCCGTAATGTCAAATATGACTTGTGCAAAAAATTTAAGGTCAATCGGACGTGATTTGATAGGTCTAAGCAACGAAAGTAGAAGTTTGAAATTTTAAAGTTCATTAAGCTTGAATTGGAGTACAATTCATGATTTCGACATTGTTTGATGTGATTTGAGGCCTCGAGCAAGTTCATATTATATTTTGGGACATGTTGGTATAATTGGTTAAGGTCCCGAGGGCCTCGGGTGAGTTTCGGACATGCTGGAGGGGTTGGAAACACACCAGATTTTCTGGTGTTCTTGGCAGCAGTTGCAGGTCTCGTAAATGCAAGAAATAGTTCGCATTTGTGAACTCCCATTTCCAATTGAGGCTTCACATTTGCGATGGAGCCTGGCCTGAGGCAGAGTTCGCATTTGCGATGTTTTAGTCGCATTTGCGATCTCAGCATAGTCCGCATTTGCGACTCATTGGTCGCATTTGCGACCTTGGCAGGGGAGGCCCATGTTCGCATTTGCGATCGTTTTGTTTCAATTGCGACCGTCGCATTTGCAAACCAGGTGTCGCAAATGCGACATCTGAGGCCTGTGCACAGCTATTAATTTCGAGACTTAGTCCATTTAGCTCATTTCCTTTCATCTCTTGGGCGATTTTAGAGCTTTAAGAAGAGGGCTCTCACCTAGCACTTTAAGGTAAGTAATTTCTACACAGACATGAGTTAAATACATAGATTATGGGTAGATTAACATATGAAAATTAGGGAAAAATCAAGGGTTTTAGATGAAAAACCTAGAGTTTGATAAAAACAAGATTTAACCACGAAAGTTGTTAGGGAATGGAGTAAAAATCATATATTTTTTATCCTTAGGTTGTGGGTAACAACTTTCTTCAAAAATTTCCGAAATCCGGGCACGTGGGCCTGGGGATGAATTTTAGGAACCTTGCATTTAGGGTTGGAAAATTGGTTTAATAATTAGAATATGAACTTTTGAGCATGTATTGACTAGTTCTTACCTCACTTGAATAGTTTTGGATCATTCGGCTCCGAAATGGAGGTTTGAGCGCGTTCTTGAATCAGAGTATAGACTTCGGAGCAAAGTGAGTCTCCTTTCTAACCTTGTAAGAGGGAATTGTCCCCATAGGTGAAATAATTGAATATGTGCTCCTAATTGTGGGGGCTACATACGCACGAGGTGATGAGAGTCCGTGCGTAGCTACTATTATGCTTATGTTCGGGTAGTTTAGGACCCAAAAGGCATGCTTTACTTTTAATAATGTAAACCTTATTGACAGTTTAAATTGCTTTAATTTCATCAAAGTGGTAAATGATTTTCTAAAAGAGTTAAACTTTGTTTTCTCAGCTTGTAAAAGAGAAATTGACACTTTCTTGAATAATTGTCTCCCTGATGAAGTATTGATTGACTGTTGAATATGTGTTTCTATGTGTACCTGCGTCGCATGTATGATTCGCAAGCGGGGTGATTTTTTATTTATATTTGACCGCGTCGCATGTATGATTCGCGAGCGGGGTAATAGATGCATATATGGTTCAAGTCGTTCGACCCTCGGCAGTGCACATTTTATATTTATGTTGGATTAGGCCGTACGACCTCGGCATGATATGCGCATGCTTATATTGCTTGCCTGAGAATTATAAATGTTGATACTTGCTTTTCCTGGCCAGAGATAAATTGATAAAGATAATAAAAAGTAAATATTTGGAAATCCCTTATTATTATAGAAGTTGTTTACCTGCTTTCTGGCTGTATGCGTTTATTTTTGCTTTATGAAATCCATGATTTCCTCATATTTTTAATATATTATCATTCGACCACTAGTAAGTGTCAAAGTCGACCTCTCATCTCTACTTCTTCGAGATTAGACGGGATACTCACTGGGTACACGTTGTTTTCAAAGTCATACTACACTTGCTGTGCATTTTTGTTGCACAGGTTCATGTGTGGCTAGTGGTTTGGTGGCATAGCGGCATGGTTGATTCTTAGACTTAGGTGCACTACATTTATCGAGACGACCCGCAGCCAGCTGAGTCTCCTTCAGAGTATTGTATTGTATTTTCATTTCTGTCCATTTTGTATTCCAGACAGTTATTATATTTTATTGCACTCCCTAGTAAATGCTCATGCACTCGTGACACCGGGTTTTAGGATGATTATGGGGTACCTTGTTTTAACCCTTAACATCATATTTAATTTGAAATGATTAACTTTTACTAGAAAATGCGAAGGAAAATCATAGTTTTCAAAATTATTAGAATGAGAATTTAATTAAGTAATTTGGTTGGCTTACCTGACAGCGGCGTCTGGCGCCATCACGAACCTTAGTGGATTTTGGGTCGTGACAACATGGTATCAGAGCTCTAGGTTTACTTAGGTCTCACGAGTCATGAGCAAGTCTAGTAGAGTCTTGCAGATTGGTACGGAGATGTCTGTACTTATCTTCGAGAGGTTACAGGAATGTTAGGAGAACTTCCCTTCTTGATTTCTCATCGTGAAATTTGATTTCTTTGAGTCTTATGCCTTTGTTTCCTTTCTACTCGATCTTATGCGATGCGATGCGCTCATTATAAATCAGGAATTGAGGAATTTTAATGGTACTACAGATGTGGTACGGGATGTTTCTCCCTGCGTGGTTGTTTGGGATATTGTCATCTCCTTGTGAAAGGGTATTCTATCATTTCAGCTCCGTAGCTGTACTTCTAAGAGCGTTGAGCTATGCACAGGTTGCTATGATGCTCAAGAATGGTTATTGCACGGTATTTGATGTGATGGTGGGATGTTTGTCGATGTGTGGAAGAAGTGTATGACTTGAAAGGAGGTCTACTCAGTGCATGATTCCGAGATTCGGTATTTCATTTCCGGCGGAGAAAAGCAATTGGCCTATGAATGTCCAGATTTGGATCGATGGAGTAACGAAACTTGGTGTTTTCAAGTGTGGTGGAAATTTTTATCTGTAACGCGGTGTCGTCATCTTTGATGGAATATGTTAAGGTCGTCGGTGTTATGATCTTCTGCTATTCGCCTTTGGGGATGGATATTGTGAAATAGTATTAGAGAAGCGACTGCCAGAGATCACGGTGTGCGGTGGTTCAGGATTGAATTGGTGATTCTAGTGGTCATGGCCCGAGAAAGATGTTCTTCAAGGAGATTTAAAGTCAGTGGTGATCTATTGATTCAAATGCTGCAGAAATAAGGTTCAAATCAAGGCAACAACTAGCATCAAGGGAAGAAGAAGGACATGTGGGAAGTGTCATGCAATGGTTAAATTTCCAAGGAAGCCAGGTGTAAGGAGTAAAAGTCGAATAGTTGCTTAAAGAAGAGGGTTCGGCCAAAGTGGGAGAATGGCACAGTAGTATATGGATTCAGTGGCAGGATAACTACATTCTTGAAGAAAGTTTGGAGTGATTTAGGAGTTCTAGTGGACGGTGATTGGGTCTGCTGATTTAATTTGAAGTATTGACTATTATGCGGTGGGAGATTTGATATAATGGAAAAAAGCTACTTGATATGAAGTAGAATACAACATAACTTTGAATTGGAAGATATTGTCGCACATTCAGTTGAGGTCCACGAGGAGGGAATGGACTTGTGCAACTAGTGAATGAGCAAAGGCTCAGGATGGGTTATGGATGTCGTGGTGAATGTACCCCATGCAGCAACGTTGGAAGATGTCGGTAGGTAATTTCCACATGTGATTTATCCCCTGTGAGCAAGTCAGCGGTCGCGTGGTTGGCGAAGCTTCCGCGAAGGATTTACTGGCTATCCGGTAAGGGGTGGAATATGTGGATGTTGATAGAGACTCAAAGTTTTCATGAAATGCTAATTGAAGGATTTCGAGGAATCTGGCGGTATAATTTCGCAAGGTCATGTCAGTAAGAAATAAAGAATCTTGGTGGGTTTCAAATATGTGTAATAGTAGCTTCAAGCTAAGTGGGAGAGTCCCACCGCCTACGGTTGGATTGCATGGCCGTCTATTCGTGAGATTTCTGGTCATTAGCATATTGATGGGTTATTTCGGCTAAGGGAAGAGAACATAAAAGGTAATTTGAGCAAAGGAATTGTTAAGGTGTGCTATGGTTGGCCTTATTGACTCATGTTCAGACTTGGGGAAGGATTTAGGATTATGTCTTGTGTAGATGCGGGTTTCAAGGAAAGTGATTCGGTCGAGTGCTTTGTCGAGGGGGTATTCATGCCAAGTCAGAGTGGGTGGCTCTCAACAATGGTCCTAGTGGATTCAAAAGTTAAGGTATGGTGCCGAATGATTTCGAGCCTATAAGTATGGCTAAGAATCGAGCTTCTATAGAAGATGATGATGAGAGGCTCGGAATGTTCTATGATATTTTCGACTTGCAGTGTAGCATTGGGAGGAAAAAGAGAAAAAGACTTTGGATTTGTAAAGGAGTTATCAAAACGGGTGTATTAGTTGAAGATGCGATTGTGCATGCAAGGAGTGTATGAAACGATTCATAGGTTTGGAGATAAGGTGGTCTCGTGGAATGGGGTCACTCAAGGTGAGTGCGGATCCAGGTTGGTGACGTAAGGGATAGAGATATTATTATCTCTAGGGCAAGTTAAGGGTGAACTAGAAGAAGATAGGTTGGTTAGCCATGGTTGAATTGGCATAGTGATGGCGGTGCGTGCGAGGCTCGACTGTTGCCGTAATTGATTAAATTTGGAAGTATACAAGTGTTATGGCCTGTATGTATAGGCGGATCTCGGAATGGTTATGGTGGTTTAGACCACTACTTGAGGATTTGAATGTTCTTTGGTTATGAGAAGTTTCTCGCGTGATGCTATGGTCCTCTTGGAATGAGTTAAGTAAAAAGTTTCCAGGTGAGGAAGTGTTTACCATATCAGGGGTTCGGGATGTTATGATGAAAATCTTGTGCTATCACATATTAGCATGTTGGGTGCAGTGAGTGTTACGAAATTTGAAAGTGAGGATCAAGGTTGCGGTTCGGTGTTGGCAAGGATGTCGCGCTCTCGGATGAGCAAGAAAGGAGTTTGGAAGTTTAAAGTAAGTTGGTATTGTCTTCAGCGTCACCTGAGATCAGTGCCTTGTACAAGAGGCTTCGTGTATTTATTTGCGGATTCTTGATTGCTTTATAGCATGGTATGGTCGGTGGTGGGGATGTGCAGACCTGTTATCCGTTGCGGAAGGTCGTGGGAGCGTGCCCTACGGGAAGGTTGTATAAGTGTGCCAGGTAATCACTTGATTGATTGAAGAATTAAACCAAATATGAAGATTGTGGTGATATCGTTAATCTAAGAATTTATGCCTGGAGGGCACTCGATTTATCGGGTTGTGGACTGTGGAGGATTACTCTAGTTATGATGGTTGTTCATGTGTGTATGGGAAAAAGAGGGGGTTATTATGGACCCAAGAAAGATTATTGGCGTAGTTCAGTACAATCAAAATCAGCTTGAGTTTTGTGAATGGATTTAAATATGAATATGGGCTCTATATCAGGCCGGATATGTTCATTTCAGCATAGCGCTCCTTATGGAGGAGTATTCGGACGTTGGATGTTATTTCGTCATCTCTGTTTCATGTAATGCTATATGGTGCCATGTGAGTTGTGAATGGCTTGATAATTTTCTTACGTGTTGAGATTTCGCGTAGCAATGGTGTTATGTGAGCAGGATGGCTCTTTAGTTTCAGAACATATATCGCACCTCAGTTGTGCTTGAGTTTGTGGCATATGGCGCTATATGTCTCCCCAGGGATGGTATTATGCACTTAGCTTGCTCGGGATCGATATTTGGTATTTTGTTGTAATGAGCAATTTAGCTCGGTGTGTATCTCCTTATGCAAATTTTATGTGTGGATCGGGTGGCACGCCGCCATGGTTATGTTGTTTGGATCGGGTTGCGCGCCGTAACAGTGTGATGTTGAGTACAGTTCCCTATATCTATTTTATGTGTTTTGTTTCCCATTTTCTGAGAAAACAAACTCATATTAGTTGCGTGAGTTGAGTAGTCCATTCAAGAATTCGTTTTCCTTAGGTATCACGTTTAAGTCTGTAGCCTATTGGCACATTGTGGCATCATGTGAGACTTTTGACCATGTCTAGGGTGGCTTATTGCCTGAGTAGTTCGTACTGGGTGAGATGGGATTATTGGACCTAGGATCGGTGCGATCGGATTATATGAAGTATATTAAAGAGCAAAGACCATTATTTAGTTCAGAATAAGGTGATGGTTCTTGTCAGGAGTATAAACCCAAGGATTTGTTGATCCGGCAGTTGGTTATGAATTTCTACACGTCTTCCGTTGTGGCAGTATCGTAAGATTTAGAGCAAGACCTATGTATGTCATGAAGTGCAATGGGAACATCAAAATCGTGGAAATTCCGGCTATTGCTATCAGAAGATGTTATTGTGGTCCTGTGAATAAAGCGGTGCAAGGTGTGAATTTAGCAAAGGTATGCAGTCATGTTATAGTACATCGTTGGGTGATTGATCCGGTCTTCATATGTTGGAAACAAGCCTGGCAGAGAATTCCGGATGTTAGGATTGGGCTCTAAGGCTTATTCGCTTAAGTGAAAATGGATATCTTCAGATTGATCAAGCTAAGGTGCCCAGCTGAGTTGTGGTAGCATGGGCAGGTGCTCGAGGTGTTAAACAGTGATTCCGAACAACTCCAGCGCAGTTCTCAGCACGTTCGAGGACGAACGTATGTTTAAGTGGGAGAGAATGTACTGACCTGACCGGTCGTTTTGAGCTTTAGCACAACGTTCTGCGGTGTGAGGCCATGAGCAGCTTCACTTTAGGTATTACGACTTGTATGCGTGGTCGGAATTGAATTTCGGGAGGTTCGGAGTTGATTTGGAAAAAGAATTTTCATTTTGAAAGCTTTAAGTTGAAAGAATTAACTAAGATTATATTTTTGAGTAAATGACCTCGAAATCGTGATTTGAAGGTTTCACTAGGTTCGTATGATGATTTCAGACTTGGGCGTGTCTCCGGATTGGGTTTTGGAAGACCCGGGAACATTTCGGCGCCTATTGTGGAAGTTATCATTTTTGGAAGAATCTCATAAGTTTGGGTTGAAGTGCATTTCAATGTTATCGATGTCCGTTTGGGATTTTGAGTCTGGGAATAGCTCTGTATGGTGATTTTGGTATTGGAGTGTGATCGGAAGTGAATTCGGAGGTCCGTGGGTCCTTTTGGAGTCATTTGGCTAAAGATAGAAATTTGAAGGTTTTTGAGAAGTTTGACCGGAAGTGGAGTTTTTGATATCGGGGTGGTATTTTGATTCCGGAAGGTTCCAGTAAGTCCGTAATGTCAAATATGACTTGTGCACAAAATTTAAGGTCAATCTGACGTGATTTGATAGGTCTAAGCAACGAAAGTAGAAGTTTGAAATTTTAAAGTTCATTAAGCTTGAATTGGAGTGCAATTCATGATTTCGACGTTGTTTGATGTGATTTGAGGCCTCGAGCGAGTTCGTATCATATTTTGGGACATGTTGGTATAATTGGTTAAGGTCCCGAGGGCCTCGGGTGAGTTTCGGACATGCTGGAGGGGTTGGAAACACACCAGATTTGCTGGTGTTCTTGGCAGCAGTTGCAGGTCTCGTAAATGCGAGAAATAGTTCGCATTTGTGAACTCCCATTTCCAATTGAGGCTTCGCATTTGCGATGGAGCCTGGCCTGAGGCAGAGTTCGCATTTGCGATGTTTTAGTCGCATTTGCGATCTCAGCATAGTCCGCATTTGCGACTCATTGGTCGCATTTGCGACCTTGGCAGGGGAGGCCCATGTTCGCATTTGCGATCGTTTTGTTTCAATTGCGACCTTCGCATTTGCAAACCAGGTGTCGCAAATGCGACATCTGAGGCCTGTGCACAGCTATTAATTTCGAGACTTAGTCCATTTAGCTCATTTCCTTTCATCTCTTGGGCGATTTTGGAGCTTTTAGAAGAGGGCTCTCACCTAGCACTTTAAGGTATGTAATTTCTACATAGATATGAGTTAAATACATAGATTATGGATAGATTAACATATGAAAATTAGGGAAAAATCAAGGGTTTTAGATGAAAAACCTAGAGTTTGATAAAAACAAGATTTAACCACGAAAGTTGTTAGGGAATGGAGTAAAAATCATATATTTTTGATCCTTAGGTTGTGGGTAACAACTTTCTTCAAAAATTTCCGAAATTCGGGCACGTGGGCCTGGGGATGAATTTTAGGAACCTTGCATTTAGGGTTGGAAAATTGGTTTAATAATTAGAATATGAACTTTTGAGCATGTATTGACTAGTTCTTACCTCACTTGAATAGTTTTGGATCATTCGGCTCCGAATTGGAGGTTTGAGCGCGTTCTTGAATCAGAGTATAGACTTCGGAGCAAAGTGAGTCTCCTTTCTAACCCTGTAAGAGGGAATTCTCCCCATAGGTGAATTAATTGAATATGTGCTCCTAATTGGGGGGGCTACATACGCACGAGGTGACGAGAGTCCGTGCGTAGCTACTATTATGCTTATGTTCGGGTAGTTTAGGACCCAAAAGGCATGCTTTACTTGTAATAATGTAAACCTTATTGACAGTTTAAATTGCTTTAATTTCAACAAAGTGGTAAATGATTTTCTAAAAGAGTTAAACTTTGTTTTCTCAGCTTGTAAAAGAGAAATTGACACTTCCTTGAATAATTGTCTCCCTGATGAAGTATTGATTGACTGTTGAATGTGTGTTTCTATGTGTACCTGCGTCGCATGTATGATTCGCAAGCGGGGTGATTGTTTATTTATATTTGACCGCGTCGCATGTATGATTCGCGAGCGGGGTAATAGATGCATCTATGGTTCGAGTCGTTCGACCCTCAGTAGTACACATTTTACATTTATGTTGGATCGGGTCGTCCGACCTTGGTATGATATGTGCATGCTTATATTGCTTGCCTGGGAATTATAAATGTTGATACTTGCCTTTCCTAACCAGAGATAAATTGATAAAAATAATAAAAATTAAATCCTTGGAAATCCCTTATTATTTGAGAAGTTGTTTACCTGCTTTTTGGTTGTATGAGTTTATTTTTGCTATATGAAATCCATGATTTCCTCATATTTTTACTATATTATCATTGGACCACTAGTAAGTGTCCAAGTCGACCTCTCGTCTCTACTTCTTCGAGATTAGACGGGATACTCACTGAGTACACGTTGTTTTCGTACTCATACTACACTTGATGTGCATTTTTATTGCACAGGTTTATGTGTGGCTAGTGGCTTGATGGCATAGCGGCATGGTTGATACACAGACTTAGGTGCGCTGCATTTATCGAGACGACCCGCAGCCAGCAGAGTCTCCTTCAGAGTATTGTACTGTATTTTCATTTCTGTCCACTTTGTATTCCAGACAGTTACTGTATTTTATTGCACTCCCTTGTAAATGCTCATGCACTCGTGACACCGGGTTTTGGGATGATTATGGGGTACCTTGTATTAACCCTTTAACATCATATTTAATTTGAAATGATTACCTTTTACTAGAAAATGGAGAAAAAAAATCATAGTTTTCTAAATTATTAGAATGAGAATTTAATTAAGTAATTTGGTTGGCTTGCCTGACAACGACGTCCGGAGCCATCACGACCCTTAGTGGATTTTGGGTCGTGACACATAGCAAATAAGACACAACTCCTAATTTCTCAAGCTAAGGTTAGACCAAACACTTACCTCGATGTCACGAACACAATTCAAGACTCAACTACCGCTTTACCTCTTGTTTCCACCACCAATTCGCTTGTATCTTGCCACAATTTACGTAATTATATCAATAAATGCTAAATAAATCAATTCTAATGCATGAAAATAAGTTTTTCAATGATTTCCCCAAAAAGTCAAAAATCGACCCCGGGCCCACATGGTCCAAGCTCGAGGTTCGAAGCAAAACCCGATTACCCATTCACCCACTAACCTAAATATATAATTTATTTTGAAATCGGACCTCAAATCGAGGTCCAAATCCCCAAAATTTGAAAAACCTAAGTTCTACCCAAAACACCCAATTTCCCCAATGAAAATACTTGATTTTTAGTTGAAATCATGTGAAAAGATGTTAAAGATAAAGGAAAACGAGCTAGAATTGACTTACAATCGATTTGGAAGAGTAGTTGTCTTTGAAAAATCGCCCAAAGATGTTTAGGTTTTGAAAAGGTTTGAAAAATGAGAAATTTTCGGCTAAGTTATGATTTAGCAGGTTGCAGATGTCGCAATTGCGACCAGGGTTTGCAATTGCGAACCCCTTTAGGAACTGCTATCATCGCATTTGCGATCAGATGTTCGCAATTGTGAACTCGCATTTGCGAAGGGAGTGTCGCATTTGTGACAACTGGGGATTTATGGGTTATTCGCATTTGCGAAGAATTGCTCGCAATTGCGAGAAAGGCTGGCCAGGGCATACTTTGCAATTGCGAAGTGACCCTCGCAATTCCCAAGCCTGATAGACTCGCAATTGTGACACCTGACCTAGCAATTGCGAGATCAGGGCCTGCAACACATACTAGTTGAAAATATGCAACTTCCTAAGTTCAATTCCACTCTGTGGCTTATCCAAAACTCACCGGAGCCCTCGAGGCTCCAAACCAAACATGCACACTAACCTAAAAACATCATACGGACTTGCTCATACAATCAGATCATCAAAATAACATCAACAACTATGAATTAAACCCCAAATTCATGAAATCGTTCAAGAACACCAAAATTTCCAATTTCTCAACTTTAAGTCCGTTTTAAACCAAACCAATTCCGATCTTTACCAAATTTTACATATTCAACTTGATTATTATTTCAAACTTGTACCGGGCTCCGAAACCAAAATACGGACCTGATACCATCAATTCAAACATCTTTCATTTCCAAAAACTCTTATATATCTTAGAAAATAATTTTCTTTAAAAATTCATTTCTCGGGCTTGGGACCTCGGAATTTAATTTCGGATACGCCCAAGTCCCATATTTTTCTATGGACTCTCCGGGACCGTCGAATCACGGGTCCGGGTCCGTTTACCCAAAATGTTGATCGAAGTCAACTTAAATTCATTTTAAAAGCAAAATTTATCATGTTTCATAGCTTTTCACATAATGGCTTTCCGGATACACGCCCGGACTGTGCATGCAAAATCGTGATGAGGCAAAAAGAGGTTTTTAAGGCCTCGAATCACATAATTTACTTGTAAAACAAGTGATGACCTTTTGGGTCATCACAGTTTGTTACTTTTCCTTTAAGATTCTTCTGTTTTTCCTACTATTGTCAACCAATTTCATTTTTCCCTAAAGCTAGGGTTTTGGTTCTAAGATATTTCTGCAAAGTTTTAAAATGTTTAAGTGTTTAACTCCGGATTTCTTGCTTTACTTTTTCGATTGATTTTCATCTTTATGTCTTTATGCCCAAAGGTATTCAATTATTCTATTGTTTGTTATAATGTTTTCCTGTTTACTTTGGTTGTCAATTAAAATGATTAATTGATTTACTTGCCTAATTATGGTTCGAAATTGTGCTTTCTTTTTTTTTTAAAAAAAACTAATATTTCCTTGATAGATTTTTACCTATTCTTTTCTTATGTGTGATTCATAATTGATACTACTTTCCTTAATTCTTTTGCTAGCCTGTTTCTGTACTTTGATTATTAGGACCGACCTTTAATTGATCTCTGGACTTACTACTTACCTTATTTAGACCTCAATTTTGACTGTTGATTTATTCTGTGTTAATTTAAGTGATACTTCCGTGATTCTGCCTATTAATTGATTCTTGTGAGCCCTAATTGATGATTAACTTATCTCTTCGCCTTATTTGTGTGCCATTGATTCTCCTACCTTATTTGGTTTTACTCTAACTCTATTGTATGCTATAAAAACTTTTTTGATAGATCTTAAATACTCTTGCCTTATGTTTTGATGATCTAACAAACTTACTGTTAAGAACCAGATAGGGAACCTGATCTACTTGGATTGCTGCAAGCTTTAACGGATTCCAGCTAAAGTGGCTTTGTAACTAGGATAGTCACAAAGTGGCTTGTGTTAAAGGTACCGAAAGTTAGTTGAGTAAATCCTTTGCAATAGGAATTATTGTAAAGTGGCTTGTAATAGGTAGATTACAAGTTAGTGAAGTTAAAAGCTTACAAGTGTAGGTCGTGGTTTTTTGATCCCCTTGTGTGGGATTTTTCCACGTAAAAATCCTCTGCCTCATTTACTTACTGTTTTATTAAGTGCTCTTAGTAGAACCTCATAGAGGACCAGGTACTCTACGATCTGGTGGACCCATACAAACTAACAATTGGTATCAGAGTAGGTTCCTCCTATCAGGCTAACACCTAGGAAGGATCCTCATGGCGGCTCCACCAAATTTTGAATAAGGTCAATCCATATACCGACACCCCAAGTTTGATGGACAATGTTATTGGTGGTGGAAAGCTAGAATGCACGATTTCATTATGGCTGAGGATTGTGAGCTATGGGATATCATTTGCGATGGTCCTTATGTTCCAATCAAGGTACTAAATGAATTTCTATATTCAATGGCAAAAACCAGCAAAGAACTCACTGAAGCAGACAAGAAAGCTGTAGAGAAGAATTTTCGTGCCAAGAAAATTCTGGTATGTACAATGGGACCTAAAGAGTATGATAGAATCTCTACCTGTGACACTGCAAAGGAAATATGGGAAGCTTTACAAATGGCTCATGAAGGAACTACACAAGTAAAATAGTCTGAAGATAAACCTAATACCGGTGATAGTTCCTTGATGGAAGTTGAAGGCGAGGAGATTGGATATGACTCAACTTTTACTTTGATGGCTCAATTAGAAGATGATGAAGATAATGGCAACAAAGAGGTAAACTTCAGGGATGTTCAGAGAAATCTAAAATCCTATTCTTCGAAAAAACTCATGTGTTTAGCTGATGTTTTAATCACTGCCTTTTGTAGTCTTGCGGAGGATAGGGACTCCTTGATCTTAGAACTAGAAGAATATGAACATACTAGAGAAGACTTAGTGGCTGCAGTTACTGACCACAAGAAAACCATTGAAATCCTTAGAAAAGAAAAGAGTGATTTGTTGGCAGAAATTGTAGACCAAAGGGAAACAATAGTAAAACCATGGACTAAGTCAAAACCTAAAAGTTCTGAAAGAGGAAAGGAGATAGCAAGTGAGGAATACCTTAGGCTTGAAGATGAGGTGAAAGCTATCAGATGTAGGATGTGTGCTGAAATTGAGAAAAACAAGCTCCTCCAAACCAATCTAGAAAAAAGTAATGAATGACCTTGAAAGGTCTCTAAAGTGGACCTAGTCCTTAGAAGCTACCATTGCCTTGCTTCCTAATGATAGTGAAAAAAGGCAGGGAACAGGGTTCCAAAGGGAAAAAACTCCTTATAACCCTCATAGTAAGAGCATCACTGTCTCTGATAACTGGACTCGTACCCAATGTGGGAACATTGGGCGCTTCAAGGAAAGTGTCCAGGCCAAGAATCAACCAGTTTAGAAAGACAAAGTGGCTGCTGAAATCGTGACCACAAAAGAGGGACCAGGTTCCACTCACAAAAAACGCACATTACCTGCATGGACTAAGAGAGCTCTTATTCATCCTTTTGCTTGCTACAAGGGACCCGAACTTGTTTGGGTTCCTAAAACTAACTTCTAATCTCTTGTGCAGGGAACAGTGAAAGGAAGCGTTCAACAATGGTTCATGGGTAGTGGATGTTTGAAACATATGTCTGGGAACACCACAGACTTTCTTTCATTAAAAGCCCTGCAAGGAGGGAGTGTATCCTTTGGCAATGGCAAAAAGGGATACATTCTTGGAGTTGGAAAAGTTGGGAAGTCGCTCACTCATTCTATTGAAAATGTGTACTATGTCAATGGGCTTAAGTACAGTCTCCTGAGTGTTTCTCAAATCTGTGATAAAGGAAACAATGCATAATTCTTGTCCAAAATATGTACAGTCACTGACCTTGTGACTGGTGAAATAGTACTGGTGGCCAAGAGATACAAGAACATCTATGTTGTTGATTTTGAGTCCTTACAGAGTGGTGATCTGAGTTGTCTAAAAGTTGTTGACGATGATGCTGAAATATGGCACAGAAGACTGGGCCATGCTAGCTTTTCCCTTCTAAACAAACTAATTTAGAAGGAACTGGTCCATGGTCTGCCTATGTCACAATTCAAGATGTAAAAAGTCTGTGATGCTTGTGCTAGAGGAAAACATGTGAAGTCCTCCTTTAAGTCTAAAAGAGATGTGAGCACCTCAAAGCCGCTTGAGCTTCTGTATATGGATCTGTGTGGACCTATGAGGGTGCAAATAGAGGAGGAAAAAGATATATTTTCGTAATTATGGATGACTATTCCAGATTCACATGAACTTTGTTTCTCATAACCAAAGATGAAACTGTTGAAGTGTTTGTGGACTTTGTGAAGAAAATCCAGGTGAAGATGGAGTCTAGAGTTGTATGCATTAGATCAGATCATGGGATAGAATTTGACAATGTCAAATTTGATGAATTCTGTAATGAAAATGGCATCACTCACAATTTCTCAGCTCCCAGAACTCCCCAGCAAAATGGAGTAGTAGAAAGGAAGAATAGAACTCTGGAAGAAATGGTAAGAACAATGCTGATTGACAGTGGACTTGCAAAGAACTTCTGGGTTGAAGTTGTAAACACTGCCTGCTACTTAGTGAATAGGTGCATGATCAGATCACTTCTGAACAAGACCCCGTATGAATTGTTGAATGGAAGAAAACCCAAGCTGACTCATCTAAGAACATTTGGATGTCAATGTTATGTTCTCAATAATGGAAAGGATCAGCTTGGTAAGTTCGATGCCAAAAGTGACGACGGAATATTTCTTGGTTACGTTTCTCAAAGCAAGGCCTACAAGATATATAACAAGCGGACTCAATATGTTGATGAACGTGTCCATGTTATTTTTGATGAATCTCATCTATCATTTGAGAAGATTGATGAGGAAGATCAAGACGGAGAACCATTACTTGTTCCTGGTGGAAGTCATTAACATGACAAACGGAAAAGCAGATATGATGAGTCAAGTGAAGGAGCCAATGAAGACAATGCTATATCATCATCAACAGAACCAAACACTTCAATTACAACCACTGAAGCTGAAGAAATAGTGGTTGATGCAGTTCAGGGAACTCCACAAGCACTTGAGAGAAGGATAGAGAAAAATCAGCCAAATATACCTTCCTCCTCTCAGAATGAACCTCAGATGTCCAACTAGAGATATCAAAGCTCTCACCCTATAGACAACATAATCACTCCTCTAGATTTCGGAGTTCAAACCAGGTCAAGAGCCAGAAATTCACTTGCCTTCTCAGCTTTTCTCTCCCAGATAGAACCCAAAAACATCAAGGAAGCCTTGAAAGATGCAGATTGGATTACAGCCATGCAAGACAAGCTGCATCAGTTTGAGAGAAACAATATGTGGCACCTGGTACCCAGACCCCCAAATAGAACCATTATAGGAACCAGATGGGTATTCAAAAACAAGCTCGATGAACATGGAATTACCACAAGGAACAAAGCCAGACTGACTAGTGGTCCAAGGCTACAATCAGGAGGAAGGGATTGACTATGATGAAACGTTTGCTCTAGTGACTCGCATGAAATCTATCAGAATTCTAATCGCTTTTGCATCTTATATGGAATTCACCTTGTTACAAATGGATGTTAAAAGAGCATTTTTGAATGGACTCCTTAAGGAAGAAGTCTATGTGAAGCAACCCCCAGGGTTTGAATGTCATGAGCACCCTAAATATGTGTTCAAACTGGACAAAGCTCTGTACGAGCTAAAGCAGACTCCTCGAGCTTGGATGAAAGATTATCAAAATTCCTCTTAGAAAATGGTTTTAAGAGAGAGAAAATTGACAATACTCTTTTCTTAAAGAAACGAGGAAGGAACCTGCTCATTGTTCAAGTTTATGTTGATGATATCATTTTTGGAGCAACAGCTGACTCTCTGTGTGAAGAATTTGCAAAACTTATGGGAAGAAAATTTGAAATGAGCATGATGGGGAAATTAAACTTCTTCCTGTCTCTTCAAGTAAAACAGTCCCTAAAGGGTACTTCCATCTGTCAGCAAAAATACATCAGGGAACTCTTGAAGAGGTTTGACATGGAAGCATCAAAGGTGATAGACACTCCCATTGCAACTACTACTCGACTGGACATGGATGAAATCGGATCTCCTGTGAATCAAACAATGTATAGAGGCATTATTGGGTCTCTCATCTATCTCACTGCCAGTCGACCTGATATTGTTTTCAGTATGGGGCTATGTGCAAGGTTTCAATCGAATCCTAAGGAATCTCACTTGAAGGCTGCCAAAAGGATACTAAGATATCTATAGGGAACATAGGACCTGGTGATGTACTATCTATCAGGTGAAAATTTTAATCTAATTAGGTATGCTAATGCAGACTATGCAAGTTATCTTGTATACAGAAAAGGCACTTCTGGAATGGCTCAATTCTTAGGTTCATGTCTTATCTCTTGGGGAACAAGAAAGCAGAATTCAGTGGCTTTGTCAACAGTTGAAGCTGAATATGTAGCTGCAGCATCCTGTTGTGCTCAGCTTCTATGGATCAAGCAGCAACTGGAGGATTTTGGGGTACTCACTGAGAGTGTTCCCCTTCTATGTGACAACACTAGTGCACTCAACATGGCCAAGAATTCAGTTCAACATAAAAAGACAAAACATATTGAAGTGAGGCATCATTTTCTGAGAGATAATGTGGAGAAAGGGTTGATATGTATGAAGTTTTGTAGCACAGAAGATCAAATTGCAAGACATTTTCACCAAAGCACTAAGTAGGGAACAGTTTGAAAGAAACAGAGTAAAGCTGGGACTATTGAGGCCAAATTAAGAACCTGATTCCTCTTTGGCTGACACGTTTCCTTAAGAAATAACTGGCTTAAAGTGTTTTCTGGCCCTGTCTAACTCACTTCAATACCGTTTCAGGTAAATACGCATGATGAGCAGAGAAGCAATAGATGCAGTGCATGACTGATAAAAGAGGATTGATTCTTTTCAAACAAAAAAAAAAGAAGAAAATGTTTTTTCAAGAACCAGGTTCTTATACTAAAGGTTAGTAGTTTTGTGCATCTTTTTAATACATGTCTTAAAAAGGGTACAAAATACAACTGCCATGTCATCAACTTTTCAGATCCTGCTATCACGTCCTTTCAATTCAAAACGTTCCATCTCCTTCTAAAACATTGCAATTCTCCATGCCCAACCTCCGTTTCAGAACTGGTTCTTATTCCTCTCCCTTCATAATTATCTTCTCCTTTTAAAAAACCTTACTTCTGCCCTTCTTAACCATATTCCCTACTCTAGATTCACCCAAAAGGGAAGGATCATCACACATCTTCTTCCAATGGCTGAGAAAACTTTTGATCTCTTTGCCTCAACCGTAACTACCTCTGACCCGTATATGGATCCTCTCATTTTCACTGAGCCTTCATCACCCTCTATCACTCCTACTCCTGCAGTCACACCTTCCCCAATTTTCCAATCTCTTCCCAACTCAGAAACCCTTGAAATTGCTGCTCCGTTCTCCCTATCGTCTGTTGTTCCCACCAGTCAAACCCTAAGTGGAGAACAAGGTCAAAATACTGAGTTCACAAATGGTTCTGCCATCATTGCCGCTGATTCCATGGTTGTGGAAGCACCGGTTGAAGAAGAGAAGGTGTCGTAACTATGTTTGTAGTATCTACTAATGGGATATTGCATGAAATTACTTCCCAAAAAAATGAGTCACATAGTGTGGGGGAAGAAGGGGCCATTATGGCTATTGAAGGGGATGCAGTAGCAGATACTACTGGGGCATCACATGAGGAACCTGGTCCCTATCCGGAGGACCTAGGTCAGGACTCTCATCCCTAGGATAGTGTTGTTCCTGCATTCGATGTTGTTCCCCAGGAAATTCAAGCACCTAAAATGTGATCTAGTGATGAAGAAGACCTGGACAACATGGCCCTTGATGCATTCATAAGTAAGCGAAGGGTTGTCTCCACCCCTGAGTCTGAAATCAAGCGACCTACTACCAGGCTTCAAGTCAAAGTGGCCTACGACTCTGCTCTCCAAAAGAGCAAGAAGAGTAGTAAGAAGAAAAAAAGAAAGTTGGTGAAGGATGGTGTACCTGTAAGTGATGAGGCTATCCTTGTAGTCGAGGTGGAAGAGGGAACTCCTGAGGAACCTGGTTCCCTTGTTAGGCGGTCCTCGAAAAAGGAAGAGCTTGTTTCACTAGAGAAAGGGTCAACATCTAAGTCTAAGATGAAGGAGGTAGTGAGTGATGAGGATATACTAGTCAAGTCCAAGGGAAAAGGAAAAATCAGTGGAGAAAATCTTAGAAAACGCAAGTCTAAAACTGTTGAAGAACCTAGTTCTGGGAAGAAAGTGAGAAGTGAGGTCTGCCTTGGCTCTGAGCGCATGAGGCATCAAAAAGTTCTGCTGGGTCGTACGTTTGACCCAATAATCTCTGAGATGGCCGGAATGCGCCAAATTCTGGAAATGGTCGAGTTTCAATAATGGGTGCATCTATTTCACATTGATGCACCTAAAGTGTATGAGGAGGAGGTACAAAGTTTCTTCGCTAGTCTATTTCCAGTTGATATTGACCATGTCTCTGCTTTGGTCAATGGGTAGACATCGTCTTTGATGTGAAATTGCTTGGAGAGATTTTGAAAGTTCCTATAGTTGGGGTGTCGAGTGTACGAGATATTTGTCAGTATAACTTCAGAAATACAGTGGTGAAAGACAATGTTAATCAGAAAGGGGACCAGATCCATAACAAAGCACTACTCCCTATCTACCAGCTGCTGTTTGAGTTGGTTAACAAAGTCATGTTGCCTTGAGTAGAAAGGAGGTCTGTGACTTCCAAGTCTGACCTATTCCTAATGGAGCAACTAGACGGTTTCAACCTTATGAGTCTGCCTGCCATAATGATTGAACACATGTAGAAGGTTTCCAGTTTCAAGGACGGTAATCATGGGCTTCCCAATGGATTCTTGCTTACTCCGGTGTTCAAATTCTTTAATGTTCCACTAGGAACAGTTAAAGTGGGGACCCAAAAGCAGACATTCTCATAGACAACCTTGGAAGAGTGCGAGTGTGTTGAGAAATATGGGGGGTAGGAAGTACATCAACTGTTTCTCAGCTCATCAATTCCTAGAACAGTGCAGCTGAGGAAATTCGTCGGTTGAAGGCCAGGAATGCTATCCTGGAAGGTCAGCAAGCCCGAGCGGTTCCCATGTCGAATGATGAAGTGGTTCGTTTAACATGGGAAAATGTTGATCTTAGGGCGCAAGTTGAGAACCTGAAGGCTGAACTGCTCAATGAGCAAAAGTCGGGAAACGCCCGAATAGACCTTGTTCTCCAGTCACTTGCTGCAGCTACCAAGAGTTTTTCCTTCTAGTGCCCCCTAAGAACCCCTTCAGTGACCATTTTTCTGGATATGTTTCTTCTGTTTTTTTGTTTCTTCTTTGATGTTTGGTGGATGTTTTTTTGTGTTTTTTTTATTTGATGGTTGGGATGTACTGCTACTGCTCCTGTGAACAAGTCCAATGTTGCCTCTTCCTTTTTCAAAAGGCAAAGGCATATTAAATCATTATTAATATAAATCCTTTTTTATTATGTCTAGTACTCTTTCTCTGTGTTCTATTCTCTATCATGATTATGTGCACATATGTGGCATGAGTTAGCTTAGCTGGACTTCTTTGTGATGTTGTTCTTTTTAATGACGCCAAAAGGGGGAAAATACTCAGAGGGAAACACATTGGGGAACTGGTTCTTATGCTCTATTACTCTGACCATGTAAGATAAGACATAGTCTCATGGGGAACTCAAGGCATAGTCCCGGGGGAACTCTGTGTTCCCTAGTTTCCCTGAGACTTTAAAACTGGTTTTTACTGCCCCTATTCCTACTTATAAATGTTAAGTTTGTCGTTATCAAAAAGGGGGAAATTGAAAGATCTTAAATACTCTTGCCTTATGTTTTGATGATCTAACAAACTTACTGTTAAGAACCAGATAGGGAACCTGACCTACTTGGATTACTGCAATCTTTAACGAATTCCAGCTAAAGGTGAACTGCTACAGCTTTAGGAGTTAGGAACCAACACAAGAACCTGATGCTCTTATGGTTTCCTCATAGCAGTATAAAGTCAATTGGACACAACTGGAAATGAAGTGACTGACGGCACTGTTTCTACCGCACTGTACTACACTGTCAGCCAACTCATTCTCTAACGAAATAAAGTACTCACATCATTTCAAGTGATGTGATCAAGATGTACCCAATGAGCTTTATACAAAAACATCACTGGAAGGGTTCTATTTCTTATTCAAGCCTCTTGCAAAAACAAGAGAAATCAATCCTTACAGCTTGAAGAACAAGGTTGAACGCTACTATGGACCAGTTCCTAAAAGATAGATTATTGTTGTCCTAGTTGAGTTGTAACCTTGTTATTGTACTTACTGTATCTCCTAAACCGGTTACCTAGAAGCATTCTGATTAGGAATCCTCTTGTAAATCCGTAAACTCGTTGAGTTTATGTTGTGACTAGATTTAGTCATAAGGAAAAGTCTTTGTAATCATAGAGTTACAAAGTGGCTTGTGGTGATAGCATCACAAGTCATAAAAAGCCTTTGTAACTAGGATAGCCACAAAGTGGCTTGTGGTAAAGGTACCGCAAGTTAGTTGTAAATCCTTTGCAATAGGAATTATTGTAAAATGGCTTGTAATAGGTAGATTATAAGTTAGTGAAGTTAAAAGCCTACAGGTGTAGGTCGTGGTTTTTTTATCCCCTTGTGTGGTATTTTTCCACGTAAAAATCCTCTGCCTCATTTACTTACTATTTTATTAAGTGCTCTCAGTAGAACCTCGTAGAGGACCAGGTACCCTACGATCTGGTAGACCCACACAAACTAACACTTTCATTACTCTAATTTTAAAACACATGCTCATGCTTACAGACTTACACTCACTCTTACACACTCTTACAATTTCTTCACTTTACAACTCAAAAGCTCTCTGCTTTTCCTCAAAGAATTTAAGTTCTCGCTTTGTGCGACTACTCTGATTTCTGCACTGTTTAGCAGACTGGAAGCCAAGGCTAAACTCTTTGGATCCAAATTGCCATTACATTCATGTTTACTTTCTTCTTAACTGTTATGTGTTAATTCCTGTTATCATATTCTGTTCCCTGTGCTTATGTGGTTAGTTTATTTCAAACCTCCGCATGTTTCTGTGTGATCTATGATTCCTTTTTACTCCTTTCTCAACTGGCATGTTTCAGTTCCTGTTATTTTATTCTATCTTATAATTTATTTCAACCTCAGCATGTTTTCTGTTACTGCTTTCTCAACTAGCATGCTTTAGTCTCTGTTACCCTATTCAATCCTACGTGCTTTTGTTTGCTATATGCCCATATGACTTCACCCAATGACAAGATTAATTAGGTTATCTCTAGTAATATGAAACCCTGTATAATCAGTTGTATGTTCCCTCTACAAACATGTAATATGTTGCCAACTCTGTCTATTAGTTCAAGTACCCTGGCTCTTTTGTGATTGCTTAAATTCTAGTACAGTCTCCATGTCTGAATCAATACCAATCTATTTGAACTATTTACTAAATAGGGATTCTGTTTGTTTTAGGTGAAATTCTGTTTGCAGTCCTAAAATTTGAATCTGTTTGCTCCTAAAAATCAAACTGTTTTCTAAACATGTTCCCTCTTACCCTCTACATACTGGATTTTAAACTTCTACTCTTAGTTATCTAGGTTCCTACCACCCCCAATGTGAGCACTGCCTAGGGTCCCTGGACTCTTTTGAACTTTGACACATTGGGGTTGGTTTTCCAATCTCTTATGAATTCTGTGTTGGACGTGTGGTTCTAGTGTGAGCAATGCCCGGGGTCCTTGAGGCTCTTTGGGAACTTTGACACACTGGAAGCCTGGTTTAAGGTGTTGTGTATCCCTGCTATTGTTTCAAAGTTGTTTTGTTTGAAGGCCTGGCTCCCAGGTTTATATTGGGCCTGCTAAGGCTCCCTATAGTGTAATAGATACTGTAATATAATTTATTCATTCTGGGCTGTAATAATCTTTGTAACAAACAGATTTGGGGTTTATTAGTAAAAGTTGGGGGGATTTTTCTATATCTTTGTTTGAACTCGGGTAGAAATCCTGCCTATAAGTTTATTGGTGATTATGTGAATATTACGACTTGTTTAGAGATCATGCCTATAGGACTTTCTGATTGCTTTGTTCTGTATTTCACTTGCATGCCAGAAATCCTGTTAATAGGCCCCTTGCATTAGAAATCCTGTACATAGGATCCATGCACATTTTTTTTAACTTACATGCATTAGTGACCATACCTATAGGATTCTATCTGTTTAAATAATAACTTTCCTGGAAACGTGCTTAAAATTCTGCCCACATGTGATTAATAGATATCATGCCTATAGGAGGTAAAAAAATCGGTTTCAGCTTAGATACCATGCCTATAGGAATAAAAGGAATCAGTTTCGACACCTAGAAATCATGTCTATAGGAGTCAGTTAATTCTGCAAATTAGAAAGCATGCCTATAGAATCTAAAGAGATAAAATCTGTTTTCATGAGTTAAAAATCAGTAATTCGCTTAGAAATCATGTTATAGGTCTTTAATCAACCTTTAGATATCATGCCTATAGGATTCTATTCTAGTTATCAGTAGGTAAACTTGTAGGTTTATTAAGCCAAAAACTGTGATCTCGTGCTGCTTGAAACATGCCCAGATTCATAACTTAATCAAATCAATAGGTAAGCCCATATGTCCCAATGCTCATTTTAATAAGCCACAACAACAACAACAACCCAGTATGGTTCCACAAGTGGGGTCTGGGGAGGGTAGGATGTACGCAGCCTTACCCCTACCCTGGAAGGGCAGAGAGACTGTTTCCGATAGACACTCGGCTAAAGAAGGTAAGAGAAGCCCTGTTAGCAAGTAATAGCAAAACAATAATTAGAAAACTAAATCAGAAATAGCAATAGATAATATGAAAGGGGTACTGATAACAAGTAGTAGCAAGATAACATATTTAGAAAACTAATTCCAAGGCAGCAGACGAGAATATTAACGAAGTACTGCTAGCAAACTACGGAATTACCAATGGCAAGTAACAACGAAACGAGACATGAAAATATAGCAAACTAAGGAAAAAAGGGTACCGTACTAGCGCTAATACTATTGAGCTAGAGAAGACAAAGGGAGATGCACGACTACCTACTAACCTTCTACCCTAATCTTCAACCTCCACACCCTTACCTTGCCTCACGCATCTTTGCCTCCACAGGGGCCACTCCTACCTTGTCTCGAATAACTTCATTCCTAATTCTATCCAACCTAGTATGCCCACGCATCCATCTCAACATCCTCATTTCCGCTACCTTCATCTGCTGGACATGAGAGTTTTTGACTGGCCAACATTCTGTCTCATACAACATAGTCGGTCTAACCACTACCTTGTAGAACTTACCCTTAAGTCTCAATGGCACATTCTTATCACACAAGACACCGAAAGCGAGCCTCCACTTCATCCACCCTACTTCGATACGGTGTGTGACATCCTCATCTATCTCCCCATCCTTCTGTATTATAGATCCCAGATACTTGAAACTCTCTCTCCTGGAAATGACTTGCGTATCGAGTTTCACATCCGCGTCCGCCTCTTGGGTAACACTACTGAACTTGCACTCCAAGTATTCTGTCTTGTTTCTGCTCAACTTGAAACCCTTAGACTCCAGGGTATGTCTCCCAGTATTCTTTCTGATATTCTTTTCTACTCATATAGATATCCTGCTTGTAGGATCCTAAATCAATAAATTTGTCTATTTAATTGCGTGCATTTGGTGTCTATTTGTGGAGGTTAACATGAGCACTTATTTGTTCCCTATCTGATAGTCCTATCTGATTTTTGTCTGTCGCCTTGCTTTTTCCCATTTTAAGCAACATAGGTAAGTCCAGAACTATCCAAAATAGAGGTCCTAAATACCTCCAGGACCATAAGAGGCGGGTAGTGCACGCATAAGGCACGAGTTAGAAGCTATTAGAACGCTTAGGTAACAATTGAAAGATAGTAATTGGGTAGTAAAGGAAACGGTAGCCCATGCGCTAATGCTATGAGTAAAACCCCGACTTGTGGGAGTTACAAATCATTGCATGGAATGATCATATAGGCTAAAAAATCTAGGACCCCTTTAATTCCTGTTTTAAAGTAATATATATTTGCGTAAATTATTTTATTTTCCCATAAGGCTAATTCGCTTAAATTGAGTTTGGTCAGGACCCACCATTGTGGACCTCGAGGGGTGCATAACACCTTCCCCTCAAGGTAATTTCGAGCCCTTACCCGATCTCTGGTGATGTAAACTGGTTATATGAGTTAACTGTTCTAGGTGCCCTAACGCACCTTAATCCGTTAGGTGGCGACTCTTCAAATCCCTTACCCCATCACAAAAGGAAAGGAGTTGTCCCAAAAATGTCGAAACCCGATTTCACGAGAAAAATGGGGCGCAACAGAGAGAATCTTCATAGAGAATATCAATGTCTTTCTTTACAAAAAGTTCAATCCCCCTTTTTAGAACTACATCTCTTCCTATTTATAAGGGTGCATGAGCCACAAAATTCTAGATAGTACAACAGAGAGGAATATTCGCTAGAATATTCTCTTTGGAATACAAATCCTTAAACTAGTCATTACTGCGTACTGAGGGCAAGTGCTCGTCGTCGTCCTCGTCTTATACAAACCACCTTGTCCTCGATGATGATTTGCCTTCTTTACATGGCCTCGACCTCTTAGGGTCAGGTTGACGCATCATAACGTTGACACATCAAAGCTTTCAAAGGATTTATCTCTGTTGACCAGGTCAACGTATGACACGAAGTTTTTCGCCCATACAAAAATGACAACATCTTTTTAATTCTTCATTGAATACACCCAACACTTTTCTTCTCCACTAAGTCACCATAAACACTCTGTTCAAAACCACCTCTAAGTTGCCGCTACTCAGCCACAGGGGCGGACCCACATGGTATCGAGCGGGTTCAGTCGAGCCCGCTTCGTTAAAAAATTATACAGTGTATAATGATAAATTATATTTAAAGCGGATGAATTACTAGTATAAAAACTAGTTTGGCGTCCTCCCAATGGAGGTGGTCGAGCGGGTTCAAAATTACCAAGAGATGTTGGGTTCGAATCCATATTGGGCATCTGCCATTTAGTGTTTTTAATCCGTACTTGGTTTAGAGTGAAGTACAACAAGGAAAACTCTAGATTTATTTAAATATCATAGAGTTAGTAAATGTTAAATTAAAATTTTGAAGTAAAATTTGTTAAATTAAAATTTTGAAGTAAAATTTGTTAAATTAAATAAATAAATTCTTAAAAAAGAGATAGATAATTTTTTTAAACCTTCTTTAAAAAAATTCAACTTTGTTAAAATTATAAAGTGTCAACTTTAAAATAACTTCATTTTGAGATTGTATTAAAAACAAAAAAGATAATAAAATGATCAAACTCCACTCGTCATACCCAACACCACTTACACTATTAGGTATGCTCGTCTTTAACTGAATCCGATTGCATAAAATTCTAGGTCTGCCACTGCTCAACCATCTGCAGATCAGTTCAGTCACATAAAGTATTTTTACTCCAGAACTTGGAGTTTCAACTGCATATATCAAACTCCATGAACAATTACTGGATTTTGAGCTTCCTAAAGCTTTTCGTATTTTAGCTGGGGGGGGGAGGGTGTATTTGTTTTTCCAAATTTTATCCCCGTATTAAAAAGTGGCTAGTTTTTAGGGTTAAAAGTTGTTAATTTTTTATTACATCTTAAATACTGGCTAAACTCTAATGGCACGGTTAACAATGGCTATTTTTCAATTTCTTCCAAAATGAGGGACGGAGTATATTAGTAACCACTTTTAAGCCTATTATTTAAAATATATTCACGATTTATAATGTACTCGAAGATTAGTCAATTTTAAATAACATGCTGAAAAATGGCTACTTAGTGTTAATTCCACCCAAAGTCCACTAACCTTGAAAACTGTTGTCGGGAGAGTTCGGCCTGTGCCTAACCCACCTCAACCATGCAATCCAATAGCTCAATGTATCCAAATAATAAGCCCACCAAAAGCTGATGATGATCATCCGTATTATGGTTTAGCAATAACAGAGTAATCTATAACTAACTTGGTTCAAAAGAAAGTCACTGAATTTGTACTTACTAACCCATGAAAGAAATGTCAACCCTCTAAATTTAAAACTTAATCAAATTATTCTGTTTGTTGTTCTCAATTGTTATATTATTTAAATAATCTCCAATAATCAAACCTTTGACTACAAACACATCATCATACAAAAGTCCAAACTTGATAGTTAATTCTTAATATTACTAGAGAAAAATGCATATGTTCTGTTGTTAATCTTTATAAAGTTAAGGAAAGGAGTCGTTAAGTTGGAAATCTTTTAAACTGCAAAGATAGAAAATATGAATTTAAACTTTTTTGTTTCTGACTATAGTTATAAAACTTTAGGAAGTCCAAGAATAGTAGTTGAGATTATTAGATAACTTATAGACATAGAGATTGTAGAAGCATTTTAAGTTGTCTTATCGGTAAACAGAAGAATAATGGAGTAAAATAAGAAATTAAAACAAATATACCAGCTAATCAGGATACGCAATTGAAACCTAGGATAGTAGAAGAGAAAAATAGTCCATTACTCATATGGTCACTCAACTTTCCGAAATTATCTACCAAAATCATCTTTCTTTCGTTTGTAACAATAAAGTCACTTAACTATGCATATAACGCTCAGAAGGTCACTCAACCAGATTTATCAAACTTTTGATCGCCAAATACCTATTTTACCCTCTAAATTATCAACTTTTATCTTCTTTTTTTTTTTTGCTTTTTTTTTAATATTATGGGTTTTTCTCTTTTTAATCAACATTATGGACTTACCTATAGAACAAAAATATTTTATTTAAAAATAAAAAATAAAACAAATATTTTTCTAGCATATATAATATCAAAATAATAATATAATTGAGCATAATATTCAAGAATATGTAATGTATATTACAAAAATATATTTATTTTAAATAATTATTTTCTATAGTACGTGCATGGAATATATATTTTAAAACTTTTATTTTCTTTCATTCTCCATTATGTAAATAATTTTTTAAGTTTTTTTTGTTAATATCAAAATTATTATTAGGAACAAATTGTTCTAATTAACTTTCTACTATGCTCAATACTTTATTAATTCAATATTGTATATGCTTAAATATTATTTTAGTTTTTTAAAAATATATAAATAAAATTTATTTATTCTAAGGTAAGTCCATAATATAAATTAAAAAGAGAAAAATTATTATATTAATTAGCTAAAAAATAAATATAAGATAAAAGTTGATAATTTAGAGGGTAAAATAGGTATTTGGTAATCAAAAATTTGAGAAATATAGTTGAGTGACTGTGACGACCCAAAGGGTCATCACCTATTTTCTTACCCATTATGTACTTCCGAGGCCTTGAAAACCTCATTTAGAGTCGCCTCGAGTTGCGTGCGCAGTCCGGGCGCGTAGCAGAAAGCTTAAATATGAAATTTTGCGAAAATGCTAAGTTTTGATGTTAAAATGAATAAATTTGACTTCGATCAACATTTTAGGTAAACGGACCCGGACCCGTAATTTGAAGGTCCCGGGGGTCCGTAGGAAAATATGGGACTCGGACGTATGCCCGGAATCGGAATCCGAGGTCCCTAGCCCGAGAAGTGAATTTTTTTAAGGAAATTATTTTTCTGAAAATGTCTAAGGAAATTGAAATAAAAATTTGATTAGAATGAGTTGGTATCGGGTCCGTATTTTGATTTCGGCGCCCGATACAAGTCTTATATATGACTTGAGTCATTCTTGTGAAATTTGGTTAAAACGGACGTCGTTTGACGCGATCCGTACCTTAATTGAGAAATGTGATGTTTAAAAGAGTTTTGAGAAATTTCTTTGATCTCGAGGTATAATTCGATGCTCGTGATGTTATTTTGGTAATTTGATGACATGAATATGTCCGTAGGATGTTTTTGAGGTTGTTTGTATACTTGGGTTGGAGTTTCGAGGGCTCGGGTGAGTTCGAGTAGGTTGTGGAATGCCTTAGGCTTAGAAAGTCAGATGTTGCAGGTTCAGGAAGTTGCAGGCCTCTGAACCCTTTAGTGCGGTCCACGAGAAACTGCGTGCGGTCCACGAGAAATTGCGTGCGACAGCGGAGGGGTCAGCACGGTCGCGGTCGCCTTTGTGCGGGGCGCGGTGGAGGCTGTGCGGCCGCAGTCGCCTTTGTGCAGTCCGCACAGGATGCTGAACTGCAGGTCTTCAGGGAGGCCTGTGCGGCAGCAGTCCATTTAATGCGATCCGCGGTGGAGCTCCGCGGCCGCGGTCCTTTTTACGCAGTCCGCGGTGAGGGTCTGAGAGGGGTATAAATAGACGGAATTTTCAGCTATTTTTCACTTTTGAAATCCCCAAAAACATAAGAGGCGATTTTTCAAACAACTTTTCTTCTCCAAATCAATTGTAAGTCATTTTTAACTAGTTTTGTTCAATCATTAACATCTTTTAACATGGTTTCAACTTAAAATCAAAGATTTTCATGGGGAAAATTGGGGTGTTTTGGGTAGAACCTAGGTCATCCAAAAATTGGGGATTTGGACCTCAATTTGAGGTACGATTTCAAAACAAATTATACATTTGGATTCGTGGGGGAATAGATAATCGGGTTTTGGTCCGAACCTCGGGTTTCGACCATGTGGGCCCCGGGGTGATTTTGACTTTTTGGATAAAACTTTGGAAAAATTCATTTTCATGCATTGGGGTTGATTCATTTAGCACTTATTGATGTAATTAAGTAACTTGTGAGTAGATTCGAGCGGATTGGTGATGAAATCAAGGGGATAGAGCTATAATTGAGGCTTGAGTGGTGTTCAAAGCTTCGAGGTAAGTGTTTGGTCTAACATTAGCTTGAGGGATTAGGAGTTGAGTCTTATTTGTTACGTGCTAATTGTTGAGTACGACGTATAGGCATGGTGACGAGTATCTATACGATGGTGTCTAGCATGATCGCGAGTCTTTATATTGCGGATATTATGATCTTGTTTTATCTTTCATTCCTTAATGATGATTTTTATATGTTGTAATAAGCATGTGAAAGAAATTGTGATCTTTGGACTTCGAGAAGCATTGGCTCGAGTGGTAATACGAATTGTGAAAGTATATGAGATAAATGGAACCCTTTGGAGCATTGGCTCAAGTGGCAAAGTGAGTTATAAAGTAAGAAGTGAAAGAAAGAGAAAGAGTTATTAAATTGTTCCCTTGCCGGGATGCTTGTTGCTTTGTTGATTATCTCCCTTGCCGGGATGTTGAGATTTATTGATATTGTTCCCTTGCCGGGAACTTAGCTGTTTAATTGTATTACCTTGCCGGAATTTCTATTATTATTATTATTTGTTTAATCCATTGCCCCTTGTTTGTGATTGTTGTTTGGGTGAGGAAGAGCGATAAAACACGAAGAGTGATGTCATGCATTGTTTGCTATTGTGAGGAAAGAGTGTAAAGCATGAAGGGTGATGCTGTGTCGTACGATGTACCATTCCGTACCGATATTCATTGACTATATTGTGAGGAAAGAGAGTAAAAGTACGAAGGGTGATGCCATGCACATTATTAAGATACGATTGATTTGGTGAGGACGAGAGTAAAAGTACGAAGGGTGATGTCGTGCATTTGTTGATTTCTGATTTCCTTGTTGATATCCGAGTTATGTTGTTTCTTTCATTACTTGTTGTTATTTGATTTACTTCGAGGTATTAGATTTCCTTACCCTATTTGCCTTGTGATTGTTGTTTGGGTGAGGAAGAGCGTAAAGCACGAAAGGTGATGCCGTGTATTATTTTGGTGAGAATGAGAGTAAAAGCACGAAGGGTGATGCCGTGCAAATTGTTGATTTCTGCTTCCTTGTTGATATTCTAGTTACATTGTTTCCTTCCTTACTTGATGCCTTTCTATTCGGAATTATGTTCACCCCCACAACATGTTTCCCCTTCTCGCAGTGACTGGTTATTCATGTATCTCTTTTCCGCTGTATATATATATATATATATATATATATATATATATATGAACTGCACAGGTTTATTTGGAGTCTGATCCTAGCCTCGTCACTACTTCGGCGAGGTTAGGCTGGACACTTACCAGCACATGGGGTCGGTTGTGCTGATACTACACTCTGTGCTCTTTTACACAGATCCATGTATTGGACAGCAGCAGTAGCGCGGGAGCCAGCCTTCAGTCCACCGAGACACCGAGGTAGCCTTGCAGGCGTCCGCAGGCCCGACGTCTCGTCTATCTTATATTTCATTCTGTTATCTCATATATTCGAGACAAACAGTGTTATATTTCTTTCAAACGGTTGTATTTAGTACTCTTAGTAGTTCGTGAGTGATATGACACCAGTTTTTGGGTAGAGGCACATGTTGACTTTCGCATTATTGTTCAGCTTATTTAATTTAGGTCTTCCGCTTATTTATCTAATTCCGTTGTTTTTATGCTATCACTGATAATTGTTAAAAGAAGTAATTTGTTAATGAAGTAGCAGTTAAGAATTGGCTTGCCTAGCTTACATTAGTAGGCGCCATCACGACTCCCGAGGGTGGGAAATCCGGGTCGTGACAGTGTGAGTGCTATTGGCATAGTTAAGTGACTTTGTTGTTACAAACGAAAGAAAGATGACTTTGGTAGATAATTTCGGATAGTTGAGTGATCATCTGAGTAATGAACTTCGGAGAGAAAATAGCACTAAGTATATACTGAACCATAATGTTAATCGATACAACAAATAGAAAACCAAAAATGATACACGACGATTTGCTTCGTCCGTTGATTGATGTTTACAAAATTTAACAGCAGACCCAAAAAAAGAAACGAAAAATTTAGGTTTCTTTATATACCTAAGGACTTGAGAAAAAAGGGGCTTTGATTTTCACAATACCTATATTGAATTTTTCTTGCTCTATTATACTTTCACTTGACTCATCCTTGTCATTGTCACACCCATATTTATAGTCAGAAAAGCAAACAAATAAGAGAAAGTAGATCAAAGAAACGATCGTTCCTGACAAAAGAAAGCTCTAAAACTTGAAAGAAATAAAATTTTCAAAGAAAAGGAAGCAATAATACTTCAAAGAAATAATTATTCTTAAAAAAGGGAAGCAATAACACTTGCAAAAGATTGAACTATTGTCTGTTATTGAGCTATTATATTAAAATTAAATAGAGTTATCAACTTTAACTTTATTAAAAAATTGAGATTAAGCAGATAACCTTCAATTTGTTGAAATGAACATAGTACAGAGCGAGTCAGAACAAACTCTGATTTCTACAAATACAATTTTGATAGTAGAATTAAAGCCATGTAAGGATAGTGGCTAATCCTAATAGATTACAAGACAGATATATATCTATTTATATCTATATCTATCTATCTATATTTATATTATTATAAAAGCACGAATGTCCAATGCTAAATGTTAAACGACTAAAATATCCTCAAAAGACGTTTATACCCTTAAATATTTATATTATTTTTGACAAGAACTCATGATGTAAGGACACAATAAATAATACACGTTAGATAAAGAGTTGTATTAGAATAAGGCATAATGGAAGAAGGGTAGAGACAGGCATCAGGATTATTCCAAAATCAAATCGGACTATATTAGGCAGAAGACGTGCAAGACTATATACCGAAACCTTCTTTTATACAAATATGATTACCACGGGGATCTAATGTTTGAAGAATTAAGTTGTTAGAAATGCAAAATATGAGGTCATTTAATTATGTTTACTACGTTATCTATATATAATCATTGTTATTTCCTTGAGAATATATCAAGCAGGTGGATGTAGTGATATCATGTGATAGATAGTAAAAGTTAAATACAACCTCTATTTCTTCTACTTTTTGTTCAAGGCTTTATAGTTATGCACTATATTTTTGAGTAATAGTTATCTATGCATATGTAGGTTACAAAAAAGAGCACATCCTAAGTAATAGCTATCTGCTTATTCTCTTTTTTGGTTTTGGTTTATTAACTAAACAATTTTTAGATTCTTTTTCTGTGTATGAGGAATGAAGGCTCTTGATCATTTGTACTACTAAAAAAATATTTATTTATACAACGACATTAATGTGTTTAAATATGGCATAGACTAAAAAGAACTAATCAAGTGCCACAATGGAGATTAGACAATTAAAGGAACGATATTAATATTGTCAAAGACGTCACAGAGTGAAAAATGAATTAAGTACCACAAGGTCACTGAAGATTTCCCAGAGAAATGACAAAGGAGTTCAAAAGTATAATAAAAATGTTAAATAATGAATGATATTAATGGAGGCCAACTTGCCAACACTCAAATCTTAGTATTACAAGAAAGAGGAAAAGGGGGGAAACCTAAAAAGAAGAAAGAAAAAAAAAAGATGTGGTAAATTAATTACAAGAGTATGAATGTTAACACTTTTAAATTAACTGCAAGGCTAACATTGTTCATATATTCCAGGACCAAAAGCTTCTTCTCTTTCCTATAATGAATGATAACTCACAACATGAAGTTCTTATGATTCAGTTTGTCGTTTTTTTTTCAAGTGCTGACAAAAGTCGATCTTCTTTATCCACTTTTATTATTATTCATACAAGTAATTAAGAAGTAAAAGTTATAATAAAACATTCATGTTATGAATTAGCTAAATGTAATATGCTCATAAGCGGCATAAAATCAACTTTTTTTTTGGTGACAAAATATAACATATGTTAAATTAATTATTGATCGCGTTTTTCGTTGTATATTTTTAATATGTACTCTCTTATATTGCTTTTTTATTTTTCCATTTATCTATTCTTAGTTCTAAAGTGTTACACGTACATAGATACTAGTATTATTATAAAAGCTCGAATAATTTAAGCTAAATGTTGAAAGACTAAAATATCGCTAAAATATTGATCGACTTTTATAACCTTAAATATTTATATAAGTTAAAGAATCTAATTGTAAATCATCTAAAGGTGGATTTCTTTTTCATTTAAACTACACATGCACCAAACCTACAAAGTCTATTTTGGGTCAAATTCTGTTTAGGGCTTTACGCGCGTCTCCATTATGCTTTCTTCTTGGACAAATTAAACTATGCACTTATTTTCATTATGCTTGTGGTATGGGTTTTCATTGTATAGTTAGACTTATCCTCTTATTAACTATTACTCCACAAACATGTTTAACTATTTTTACTTTTTTGTAGTTTACAAATAGTTAATATGCTTACGGTATTCCATAAAATATAGATGGAGAAGAACCAAACTTTATATCTATATCTATCTATCTATATTTATATTTATACTATATTAAAAGCACGAAGGCCCTTAGCGAAATATCGTTCGTCTTTTTTACCCTTTTTAAAATAGAGTTCACATTAGACAAAATAGTCATTGATTATTTTCCTAATATTTAAAAATAATCATTTAATTAATTCCCTACTATTTAGGAATAATTATTTAATTACTATTCCTATAATACTTATAATTGACACACATACTAGGAAATATTTTCGTTCTCTACACAATAAGAAGTTTTCATCCAACTCTATATTTAGGAGTATTATTAAATTTTTCTTTCTAATTTAGGAGGATCTTTTTTAGTTAATAAAAATTTGTCTAATTTACACACAATAGGAAGGTTTCAGTTTTTCTTTAGTTAATAAAATTTTAACTAATTCACATACTAGGAAACTTTTGATACTTTCAACTATATTCAAATTTAGGAGTATTAAAATTTCTTTTGACTAATTCATGCACACACTAGGAAAGTTTTGATATAAATTTTTGATACTGAGTTTTTTATAACTATATTAGATGAAGACGAGCTCTTTGAAAACTTATAAGAGTCTTTTTTTTAATAAAATTTTCACCCAATTTTATATACTCCTGTAATTCTATAAAAAGAAGTTACAATTTCACCTTTTCATCATCATAATTTTGCCTTGTTGGAGCAACAACTACAAAATTAAGGGTTTTAGGTTTTCTTTCTTTGAGCAATGTTTTTACTAGCAGTTGAATTTTGCATTCATGTATTTGTATTAGTAGTTGAATTTTGCATGCACGTATTTAGTCAATACATCTTATTTTGCTGATCTGGATTGTAAAGCTTGGTTGAATAGAATCCTTTTTGTATTAGACTGTATGCTTTAACCTTTAGTCAAGTTATTTCTTTTACTATTTTTTCGTGCTCTTATTGGACCTTTTTTCTCCGTTTTTAGTTGCTTTTAATAGTTCTTATATTGGACAAAACTGTATTAAATTATTTTTCTTAAAATTTTAAGATTTTACAATTAACTAAAATTTTAGTTATAATTTTTTTATTTGAACTACGTAGGAAGTCCTAATATTTAATACTCTAGGATATATTAAGATTTTATCTTATGAAATTTTTAAAAATAATTTATTCATTGGAACTAAAAAGCACGAAGGCCCTAAACGAAATGCCGTTTGTATTTTTATCCTCTAAATATAAAGTTCACACTAGATAAAAAATTCATTTAATTATTTTTCTAATAATTAAAAATATTTTGTTTAATAGATTTTCTAATATTTAGGAATACTCATTTAATTATTCTCCTACTATTTAAGAATTTAATTTTTCTATTCCTTTTAGATCTACAAGTCGTGCCTTTTCAAATCCATGTAGATTTAGTAGTATTAAATTTTATGAACTTTCAATTACCACTAGAAAAATTTCTGAAATTTTGTACCACTTATATGTTTAAGATGATCTTTTAATAAAATTGTCGTCACTTTCAAATTCCATTTAATTTTAGACTTATGATGGTTTTTCACTTTCTACCTCCACTTAAATTTAGCAGTATTAAATTTTAAACACGATTTATCCTAGGAAAGTGACCACTTTGTAACTCCTTTTAGTTTTAGAAGGCTTTTTAAATAAAATTTTGACTCAATTAAATTTCAAGCACTTTCGTTTTATACTAGGAAAGTTTCGATCACTTTGTACTCATTTTAGATTAATTTTTTTATAAGTTATTAGGTAAAAAATAAGCACTTTGAACTCCTTTTTGTTTTAGGAGTCTCTATTTTTTTTTAAAATCTTTATTTATTTTAACTATATATAATTTTACCTTACATAAATCTTTTCCTGTTTCAGTTATATATGTAATGCTTCTATAAAAGAGGCTTTACTATTCTATTATTTTTATCATCGAAACTTACACAATTTTACTTTAGAAAGTGTCAAAAAATTTGCACTGAACAAAATAGTTATTTAATTATTTTTTGAATATTTAGGACTTTAATTGTTTCTTAAATATTTAGGACGTCAAAATTAATTAAATTTATGTATTAAATTTTTTTCTATTCTGATTATGTACTATACCTTATTTGTAAAAGAAAATCACGTTTTTAAATTTAGAAGCTTAAAATCCATATATTACAAATTCAAATTAGGACTTCCAAGTTCCAAGGCACGTAGGCCATATGCCTTGAAATCATACTTTTAGCTTCGAACATCAATTTTAGGTTCAAGGGTCTTAATTATTATAGTTTTAAAACTTTCAAAGCGGGTAGACACAAAATATAGTTTCACCTTTCAATCAAATGTTATTCCTCTGATATTTTTATATAATAAAGCAAGTATTAGAACAAACTAAAGGAAAAACTACTAGAATAGATCAAATTCCTAACACATGATTAACATAATTATCATATAAAACTTATAATTTTTTGTTAATTCTTATATTATAACGTAAACACATCTTTTGAATAATATTTATGTTATTTTTAAAAAATTATTCTCATTAATACGAGGTAACACCCAGCGAACATACAATAAGATGCAACGCGTACTTTCCATCTGTTGATACTATATTAAAAGCGAGAAGCTCCTTAGCAAAATTTTATTTGCATTTTTTATCCTTTAAAATAGCTTTCATATTAGTCAAAGCTATAATTTAATTAATTCTATTATCTAAAATTTTAAAATCAAATAAAATTTTAATTTATTAAAACTTATTTTTCTTCTTATTTTAACTATATAGAAACTCCTAATATTTAGAACTACATCGTTAAATTTTCTTTCACATATTTGACATAAAACTTTACTCTCCAAAATATTGTTACTACAGTTTTTTTATCTAACATTAAATGTACGTACAATATTTTACTCCTATGATTAATATTTTTTTTATAGTAATTTACATGTATTTTTTCCCACAATAATATACATGCATATTTACTTTTAATATTCTTTGCTAAAATATTTGGCATTTTAGTAAATGCATCATAACAAACTTAATCAAATTATTTATCATTGTAGGTCCAATTATTGTAACTCTAACTATCGCATTAACTTAATAAACAAATGTTTGCATCTACTTTAATGTCCATTACAATTTTCCATAACTTGTTCTTTTACATAAATTTTAATTGATTGACGCGATAAACACGTGCAACGCATGTACCCTAAAGCTAGTTATTATAAAAGTATGAATAATTTATGCTAATTTATTAAACGACTAAAATAACCTCGAAATATTGATCGATTTTTATAACCTTAATTATTTGTATAATTTAAGGATATAATTATAAATCACATGACATTGGTTTTTCATTCCATTTAAACTACACCAACGCTACATAGCCGACTTTGAATCAAATTCTTTTTTTCTTTTTTTTTTCTCCTCGCTGCTTACTTCTTGCTATCCCACTTTTTGTTGGACAACAATATGGCAGATTTGGATTTTTGGACTCTACTCGTCACCGCCTACTTTATTTGCTAGCCTATTCCTTTTTTTGACAATAATTTGCTTTCTTATTTAATCTACTCCCGTTTGCATATGATTCGAATTTGTTACATGAATTCATGTAGGAAAAGAATAAGCTTGTTATTCTTATATTAGTATTAGTATTTGTGCGGTGCACGGATAATATTAAAGAATGTGAATTATATCATGTGATCTAATTTGTTTGAGCACATTATATCATATTGTCTTAATCAAATTCTAATTACCTTCTTGTTACCTAAGAAAACATACTCAATAAAGAAATCTTATAAAGTTATAAAAGGGTTCATATAGTCATCGAATTACTCTCAGTTCATCATTTTTCTTTATTACATAATCTACTATACTTAGTATTATCTCATTATGTTTTATTAGCTTGTCACTTGACTTAATATTTTCTTAGTTGCTCTCTTTTAATATAACATAAATATCTATTTTCTTATGCCTAAATTTTTCTCGAAACTTTTATTCCGTTGTCACGTTCATCTTCAAAAGTCTAAAGTTATTATAAACTAATAAATATTATAAATATCAAAAAATTATTTCTATCCTTCACTTTGTACATTTTATATGATGTTTTAATTGATTAGTCTCATTTATAATTTCACCTATCAATATTCAGTACTAAATTGTGAATTTGAATGTGTTCTTTGCTATTAAGTTATATATTTTTAATTATTATTATTATTTTTGTACTACAGGCAATAAGAAAATTTATAGAAGATAATATAGAAGACATAGATGCATACTACCCTCCTTTTAAAATAATATAAATAGATTATAATATATTATAGATGAATTTTGTTTTTCTTTTTATTGTAATAAATTTTTTTGTTAACTTTTATTCTACTACTTAGATTAATATTTAAATTTATTAATAATATTATTTAGTATTATTTATTATTTTTATTTTATTTATTATGTAATGTAAATTACAAATTATCACACACTATCTCCACCCCCTCTTCCTTTATTATTTTCCCTATTATAAATTTTATAAAGTTATTCTATTTAGTATTTAAGTCAATAATAGATTAAAAAATAGAAGAGTATCTGCTCATATTTTTTCATTCTTGGAGTTCTCTTTTCATATTCAAAAACTTGGATATGATTTTCAATTCAAAAGCTTGAAATGAATTGAGTTGATTTGGTTTAAGAAAATAAATTAATAAAATAGATATAGATTATTCTTGTTCTTACTTGTAGTTATTATTTTTATCTTTTTTAAAATATTATCAGTAAAGATAAGATAGTAGGTTGTATCTTAGAAAAATATTAACTTTCTTTTTATTCAGATTCAAAAGAATCTTATTTAATATCTTTTTATTTAAATTCAAAAAATAATTTTACCCTTAAATTAAATTTAAATCTTATTATAGATATTATCCTAAATTGCCAAGTGACTTTATAGTAGTTTTCCCCTTGACTTAACCATAATATATATATATATATATATATATATATATATATATATATATATAATATATATATATATATATATATATATATATATATATATATATATAGTAGTTTTCCCCTTGAATATATATATATATATATATATATATAATATATATATATATATATATATATATATATATATATATATATATATATATATATATATATATGACATTTCATATCATATTTGTCAAACAAAATATTTTGCTAATACGTACCAAAATTAAAAGGATAATATCACCTAAATTTTAGTTGGAAATGTACCATGAAGAAAAAACAGTCCAAATTCAACCCTTTCGTTTTTCACTTTGACCAAAATTGAAGAAAGAATCTTCCTTAAATAAAAATATTTACTACATAAAAATTTCTTGAACAATTTACAGATTTGGTATTCTTCTAATCAGCATAATTTTCCTAAATATACCACATTTCATATTATCTTTATCCTAATCTTATCAATCTATATCGGATTTTGTCCTAAAATCTATTTTAATTTTGTCTTAAAAGTATCAAGTGTTATTTTCTCAATAAGCCACTTGACTTAACCTCATGCTTCACTACCTCCTTTTAATATAATATAGATTACCTAAGGAAGCATACCCAATAAAGGAATATTATAAAGTTATAAAAAGGGTTCATATAGTCATCGAATTACTCTCGGTTCATCATTTTTCTTTATTACATAATCTACTATACTTAGTATTATCTCATTACGTTTAATTAGCTTGTCACTTGACTTAATATTTTCTTAGTTGTTCTCTTTTAATATAACATAAATATCTATTTTCTTATTCCTAAATTTTTTCTCGAAACTTTTATTCCGTTGTCATGTTCATCTTCAAAAGTCTAAAGTTATTATAAACTAATAAATATTATAAATATCAAAAAATTATCTCTATCCTTCACTTTGTACATTTTATATGATGTTTTAATTGATTAGTCTCATTTAGAATTTCACCTATCAATATTCAGTACTAAATTGTGAATTTGAATGTGTTCTTTACTATTAAGTTATATATTTTTAATTATTATTATTTTTGTACTACAGGCAATAAGAAAATTTATAGAAGATAATATAGAAGATATAAATGCATACTACCATTCTTTTAATATAATATAAATAGATTATAATATATTATAGATGAATTTAGTTTTTCTTTTTATTGTAATAAATTTTTTTGTTAACTTTTATTCTACTACTTAGATTAATATTTAAATTTGTTGATAATATTATTTAGTATTATTTGTTATTTTTATTTTATTTATTATGTAATTGTAAATTACAAATTTTCACACACTATCTCCACCCCCTCTTCCTTTATTATTTTCCCTATTATAAATTTTATAAAGTTATTCTATTTAGTATTTAAGTCAATAATAGATTAAAAAATAGAAGAGTATCTGCTCATATTTTTTCATCCTTGGAGTTTTCTTTTCATATTCAAAAACTTGGATATGATTTTCAATTCAAAAGCTTGAAAATGAATTGAGTTGATTTGGTTTAAGAAAATAAATTAATAAAATAGATATAGATTATTCTTATTCTTACTTGTATTTATTATTTTTATCTTTTTTAAAATATTATCAGTATAGATAAGATAGTAGGTTGTATCTTAGAAAAATATTAACTTTCTTTCTATTCAAATTCAAAAGAATCTTATTTAATATCTTTTCATTTCAATTCAAAAAATAATTTTACCCTTAAATTTAATTTAAATCTTATTATAGATATTATCCTAAATTGCCAAGTGACTTTATAGCAGTTTTTTCATACATATATATATATATATATATATATATATATATATATATATATATATATATATATATATATATATATATATATATAGATATTTCATATCATATTTGTCAAACAAATATTTTGCTAATACGTACCTAAATTAAAAAGATAATATCACCTAAATTTTAGTTGGAAATGTACCATGAAGAAAAATCAGTCCAAATTCAACCCTTTCGTTTTTCACTTTGACCAAAATTGAAGAAAGAATCTTCCTTAAATAAAAATATTTACTACATAAAAATATCTTGAACAATTTACAGATTTGGTATTCTTCTAATCAGCATAATTTTCCTAAATATACCATATTTCATATTATCTTTATCCTAATCTTATCAATCTATATCGGATTTTGTCCTAAAATCTATTTTGATTTTGTCTTATAAAAGTGTCAAGTGTCATTTTCTCAATAAGCCATTTGGCTTAACCTCATGCTTCACTACCCTCCTTTTAATATAATATAGATAAGATGTTACTGTTCCATATTATTCATTATTCTCTAAAGGTATTGGTGTAGAAAGAAGCAATTTTCTCCAAAGGTATTATTAGTTCTCTCTATTGTTCCCATTTTTTTTTTTGTAATTGAGTAATATTTTAGGATCATGTATATGGAATAGAGAGAAAAACAATGAATATTAACTTTTGTTGTAATTGTTTTTATGTCGTACTTCTTTATTTTTCGTCATAATTTTTAGTTTTGGATATCAAAGACTTTTACGTTGACATAGTATGTATGTTTAAATTTTATACCTTTAGAGATCAATGATTTCTTTTTGGACTGCAATTAATACTGCAGCAATCCTAAATCTTAGTGGACAACAAGACTAGATAGTATACGAAGACTAATCCAAGTTAACTTTACAATAGAACTTGACTCCTTTCCTTTTTCTATTTGAAGTACTACAAGTATTCACAGTTCAACCTGATTTTAACTTATTGCATGTATCCATTTTGAAAAAGGAAGAGCCAAAACACTTTTATAATAGAGGTCACTTTTCCAAATTCTCCATCTCAAGCTTTGTACTGCTGCTAAAAAAAGTTAACAGTTTTTAACAAACTTCTCGACTGGTATTAATTATTAGCTCTCGAATAGCTTTTCTCTTATTTGTAACTGAAAATTGTTTGCACTTAGAATCGTATAACGTTGGACAAGAAAATCAGTGGTTTATGTTCAAAATTACGTATTATAGCAATATGATTGGCATTTAGTTCCGTTGAAACAACAAACACGATGACAACAGGACCCATTGGGAAACAACTATATTTCAACAAGAAAAAAGTTTGGAGGATCAAAATCATATTTAGAGTATAAGTTCATATTTCAATTCCAACGTCGTCGTTATGTTAATAATACCAAAAATCATCTATATCTAGAAAAATAATTCATGTGTGTTTTCCATATATATATTTAGTGGTCTTTCAAATCTAAAAGAACCTATAATAATCTAACTTTTATTTTTTACTAAGTATATACTACATGTTAGCATATTCATCTATTCCCTAAACCTAATATCAATACCTCTCAAGAACACGTTATACTTTCTAAAAATTCCTATATTTGATAACCTCTTATTATATTGTCCGAATCCTAAACCTAATACTAATACCTCTAGGAACTTGATAAACTTCTTAAAAAATTTTATAGTTAACAACGTCTTATATTGTCTGAATCCAATCCTATTACTAATTTCATTAGAGAATTTATTATATTGTGTGAAAGAAGTATTTCTCCATAACATAAACTTTTTCATTTGAGAAGTATTTCTCCACAACATAATGAAATCCAATCAGCTTGAATTCATATATTATGCTAATATATGTAATAACATTTATCGGCATTTTAAATTAAGGCCGCATTCCATGGTTACGGCCCGGATTTCTCATCCTCGGGAATCGTGATGGCGCCTACTAGTGAAAGCTAGGCAAGCCGATTAGTTCAATTATTTAACCATTTTCAGTTATATCCCTTAGCAATTCCAAAACAACATAACAAAAACAGCGGAAATAATGATAACAACAACAGTGCGGAAGACGAAGTGTGATAATTTAAATTAATATAAACTGCGTAAGTCTAAGTACAACTCTACCCAGAATTTGGTGTCACAATGTCACGGACCATCTATGAATACTACAAATAAAGTCTGAATAGAAATACACGAATCTGTCTCTGAATAAATAAAAACAGAAAGGGAATGATAGAAGGAGACGCCAAGGCCTGCGGACGCCTGCAAGACTACCTCGGGTCGCCTGAATGAACTAAAAACAGCACCCTCACTGCGGTCCAAAAGCTGCAGCACCGGGATCTGCATACAGTGCAGAGTGTAGTATCAGCACAACCGACCCCATGAGTTGGTAAGTGCGTAGCCTAACCTTGGTGAAGTAGTGACGAGGCTAGGAACAAACTACCAAATAAACCTGTACAGTTAAATATATATAACGGAAAATAAAGGCAAAACTTTACAATTAAAGATAGGAAGGGGAGAAACATGTTGCGGGGAATAGAAAAATGGCAACAGAAACCAACAGTTAAATGTAAAGAACACTGTAACTCAATTATCAATAGAAATCAGGCAAATCAAAGACAAGTGCACGACATCACCCTTCGTGCTTTTACTCTCGTCCTCACCATAAAATCAATATAATTGACACGACATTACTCTTCGTGCTTTTACCTCACATAATTGTGACACGGAACGATCCTTCGTGTATTATCACTCATATAAAGGCACGAAATGGTACATCGTGCGGCACGACATCACCCTTCGTGCATTAACACTCTCTCACAAATATCATATACGGCATCACCCTTCGTGCTTTAACACTCTCTCACAAGAATCATGCATGGCATCACCCTTCGTGCTTTAACACTCTTCCTTACCCAAACAACAATCATAAAGCAATAAGGGCAAGGGAATTAATAAAATCACAATAAATCCCGGCAAAGGAATAATAGTACAACAATCATATCCCGGCAAGGGAAAACAATATCAAAACAATAACATCCCAGCAAGGGAGATAACATTAAAACAACAACATCCCGGTAAGGGAGACAATATCATAATCCTCTTTTCTTTTTCATATTTACTTCACAACTCAATTCATAATTTGAGCCAATGCTCTATAATGTTCAATTGCCAATTATACTTCCACAAATCATTTTACAGCTTGAGCCAACACTGTTCAATGTTCAAATACTAATATTACTTCCACAAGCCTTTCTCAACAATAGAAATCATCACATAAAGCATGAATAATACAAACGGAGTCACATTAATCATAGTATAAGACTCGCGGGCATGCTTGACACCAACGTATAGATACTCGTCACCATGCCTATACGTCGTACTCAACAATTAACACATAGCAAATAAGACATAACTCCTAATCCCTCAAGCTAAGGTTATCGTGATGGCACCTAGTCTCTACGACTAGGTAAGCCTAACTTTGCGGAAGAAAACCAAACTTGCAGACGTAAAACAATTTAAAAACAGAAATAAAGTAATATCAATGTGTAAATGTGCCGCTCGGCATACACCATGTTTAACTCTCAACACCAAACATAAATCCAAGACCCGAAAACCCATGAATCACAAGCTAAGAAAAGAAATACTACATAGCTCTAACTCCGAAATTTCTAATAAAGAACAGAAAAGTACAAAAGGGCTAAATACTACAGGCAGGAATAGAAAAGGGACTCCTTGGTCTGCGGACGTGGCAGATGTACCTCGGAGTCTCTAAGCAGTCGCCTCTCTCAACAATAGCAGGCCTGATCAGCGGTACCTGGATCTGCACATAGAAAAACATGCGCAGAAGGGGCATGAGTACACCACAACAGTACTCAGTAAGTGCCAAGCCTAACCTCGGTTGGGTAGTGACGAGGAAGGACATGGCCCTACTGAGATTAAATAAATATAGAGAATATGAGACATGACAGTATAAGATAAGCAATATAGTTGAAAATCTACAGTAAGAATCTACGCAGGGTAATAAGGAGTACAATAACGGAAACAGAAATAATGGCAAACATTAGGAAGTACCACTCATAACAAGTATGATAACCAGGGATCTCTCAGAATCCCGAGGATCTCTTAGTACCCTCAATATATGCCAGGGATCTCTTAGTATCCCGAGGATCTCTCGGTATCCTCAATGTATGCCAGGGATCTCTTGGTATCCTCAATATATGCTAGGGATCTCTTGGTATCCCGAGGATCTCTTGGTATCCTCAATAATGCTAGGGATCTCTTGGTATCCCGAGGATCTCTCGGTATCCTCAATGTATGCTAGAGATATCTTGGTATCCCAAGGATCTCTCGGTATCCTCAATGCATGCTAGGGATCTCTTGGTATCCCGAGGATCTCTTGGTATCCTCAATAATGCTAGGGATCTCTTGGTATCCCGATGATCTCTTAGTATCCTCAATATATGCTAGGGATCTCTCGGTATCCTCAATATACGTGACAGGGATCTCTTGGTATCCCGCACTTCGGTCCAGATCATAAATACATACAGGGGATCTCCCGGGATACCGTCCCGTAGTCCCAAATTAAAAACACATAGAAACAACACAAGAATACACAATTAAATACAAAATTTCGTACCAATTAACAGTTAATTCTATCCTAACATGCTTCACGTAATGCAATTAAGGTAGTTTAAGCAGATAGGCGATTAAATCAACTAAATATGCTTTTCTAAACTATAACAGGCTAAATTCGCAAGTAGAATAAAGCAGGAAAAAGGAACTCAATTGAAATACTTAAAGTAAAACTGGATTTTCAATAATTAGCTCGAGTACGCACTCGTCACCTCACGTACAAGGCATCTTAATTACCAAATATATCAAGGGGAAGGTCCCCCACACAATGTTAGACAAGCCACTTACCTCGAACCGGCTCCAAAATCAACTCAAAACTACATGTTTGCCACGAGTATCCGACTCCAAATGGCCCAAATCTATTCAATTCAATTACATATCGTAAATAACATCTCACTCAACCTATTTTACGATTTAATTCAAAGCTAAGACGCGAAATTAGGTAAAATGACCAAAATGCCCCTCAAGCCAACGTCTCGGAATCAGGTAAAATTAATATTTTCAGAAACCTCATACTCTCACGAGTCTAACCATATAAAAACTCTCAAATCGGATGTCAACAACCCATTCAAAACTCAATAATTCGGTCTAAGAAGTTTCTTCCAATTTTTCCCAATTTTTAATCCCCAATACGAATTTAGATGATGAAATTAACTATAGATTGATGGAATATAACTAGAAAGGGGTAAAGAATCGTTACCCAATGATCTTCTCTTCAAATCTCTCTCAAAATCATCCTCTCCCGAGCTCCAATTTGATTTTTCTAGATTCTGAAACTAAACCCTTGAATTTCATATTTCAGCCCAGTGACTTTCGCATCTGCGGTCAAGGGACTGCATCTGCGGAACATTGGTCACATCTGCGACTTTCATTAAATGGCACAGGAGCCGCATCTGTGATACCACTTTCGCAGATGCGAAACCGCATCTGCGGACACTGAAGGGACACCCAAATTCTGCTTCTGCGGTCTCCAAAGTCGCATCTGCGGTACCGCATCTGCGGTCCTTAAACCGCAGATGCAAAAATACCAGAAGCAGCAAAAAAATCTGCAACTCTTCAACTTCGAAATTCTTCAGTCAACCATCCGAAATGACCCCGAGGCCTCCGGGACCTCAACCAAAAGCACCAATATCACCTAATACCTTATTCAAACTTGTACCAATCCTTAAAACACCTAAAACAACATCGGAAACTCGAATTAATCAAGGATTTAAGCCTAAGAACTCCAATTTTTCCTCAAAATACGCTTTTGATCAAAAACCTAACCAAACCACGTCCGAATGACCTGAAATTTTACACACACATCCAAAATGACATGACGGAACTACTACAACTTTCGGAATTCCATTCTGACCCTCAGATCAAAATCTCACCATCAGACCGAAAACTTCAAAAATTAAACTTCGGCATTTCAAGCCTAAATTAGCTACGGACTTCCAAAACACAATCTGAACACGCTCCTAACCCCAAAATCACCTAACGGAGCTAACGGAACTATCAGATTTCCATTCTGAGGCCGTCTTCACACTGTTCCGACTATGGTCAACTTTCCAATACTTAAGCTTTCATTTAGGGGCTAAGTGTCCCAAAACTCTCCTAAACCCAAAACCGAATATCTCGGCAAATCAAATTAGCAGAATTAAACTTGGGGAAGCAGTTAATAGGGGATAGGGGCGTTAATTCTTAAGACGACCGGCCGGGTCGTCACATCCTCCTACACTTAAACATTCGTTCGTCCTCGAACTAGCATAGAGACATACATGAAGTAGTGAAATGATGAGGGTAACGACTGCGCATATCCTTCTCGGTCTCCCAGGTCACCTCCTGGACCGGCTGGCACCGCTACTAAACCTTTACCGAAGCAATGTTCTTTGACCTCAGCTTTCTAATATGCCTGTCCAATATTGTCACTGGCTCCTCAACATAAGATAGATCCTTGTCCAACTGGACTGAACTGAAATCCAACACGTGGGACGAGTCGCCATGATACCTCCGAAACATCAAAACATGAAACACCGGATGAACTCCTGCCAAGCTGGGAGGTAAGGCCAGCTCATAAGCAACCTCCCCAACACACCTCAATATCTCAAAAGGGCCAATAAACCTCAGAATCAGCTTCCCTTTCTTCCCGAACCTCATAACGCCCTTCATAGGCGAGACCCGAAGCAGAACCCGCTCTCCAACCATATAGGAAACATCACGAACCATCCGGTTCGCGTAACTCTTCTGTCGGGACTGGGCTATACGGAGTCTATCCTGAATCACCTTAACCTTCTCCAAAGCATCCTGAACCAAGTCTGTTCCCAATAGTCTGGCCTCACCCGGCTCAAACCAACCCACCGGAGATCTGCACTGCCTACCATATAAAGCTTCATACGGTGCCATCTGAATGCTGGACTGATAGCTGCTATTGTAAGCAAACTCTGCCAATGGCAAGAATTGATCCCAAGACCCTCCAAACGCAATCACACACGCACAGAGCATATCCTCAAGAATCTGAATAGTGCGCTTGGACTGTCTGTCCGTCTGAGGGTGAAATGTTGTACTCAACTCTACCCAAGTATCTAACTCATGCTGAGTAGCCCTCCAGAACCGTGATGTGAACTGGGTACCTCTATCTGAAATGATGGAAACTGGAATACCATGCAGGCAAATAATCTCCCGGATATAAATCTCCGCCAACCGCTCCAAAGAATAAGTAGTACATACAGGAATGAAATGAGCGGACTTGGTCAGCCGATCCACAATCACCCAAAAGCATCAAATTTCTTCAAAGTCCGTGGGAGCCCAACTACAAAGTCCATGGTGATTCGCTCCCACTTCCACTCCGGAATCTCTATCTGCGGAAGCAACCCACTCGGTCTCTAGTGTTCATACTTCACCTGCTGACAATTGAGACACCGAGCTACAAATCCAACTATATCTTTCTTCATCCGCCTCCACCAATAGTGCTGTCTCAAATCCTGATACATCTTCGCGGCACCCAGATGAATGGAATACTGCAAGCTATGGGCCTCCTCTAGAATCAACTCTAGAAGCCCATCGACATTGGGTACACAAATCCGACCCTGCATCCTCAATACCCCATCATCACCAATAGTCACCTCCCTAGCATCACCATGCTGAACCTTGTCCTCGAGGACAAGCAAATAAGGGTCATCATACTGCCGCTCCCTGTTGCGATCAAATAAAGACGACTGAGAAACCACGCAAGCTAGAACCCGGCTGGGCTCCGAAAGATCCAATCTCACAAACTGGCTGGCTAAGGCCTGAACATCTATCGCAATAGGCCTCTCTGATGTTGGTAAATAAGCCAAACTCCCCAAACTCTCTGCCTGGCGACTCAAAGCATCAACCACCATATTGGCCTTGCCCGGGTGATACAAAATAGTGATATCATAGTCCTTTAGCAACTCCAACCACCTCCTCTGGCGCAAATTTAGATCCTTTTGCTTGAACAAATGCTACAAGCTCCGATGGTCAGTATAAATCTCACAGGGAACCCTGTATAGATAATGGCGCCAAATCTTCAGAGCGTGAACAATGGCAGCTAACTCAAGGTCGTGGACAGGGTAGTTCTTCTCTTGTATCTTCAACTATCTGGACGCGTAGGCAATCACCCTACCGTCCTGCATCAATACTGCTCCGAGGCCAACCCTTGAGGCATACAATAGACTGTATAAGACCCCGAACCTATAGGAAATATCAAAATTGGGGTTGTGGTCAAAGTTGTCTTGAGCTTCTGAAAGCTCGCCTCATGCTCCTCCGTCCACTGAAACAGAGCACCCTTCTGGGTCAACCTGGTCATAGGGGCTGCAATCAATGAAAAACCCTCCACAAAACAACGGTAGTAACCTGCCAAACCAAGGAAACTGCAGATCTCCGTAGCAGAGGATGGTCTGGGCCAACTCTGCACGACCTCTATCTTTTTCGGATCCACCTGAATGTCCACACTCAATACCACGTGGCCTAAGAATGCCACTGAATCCAACCAAAACTCACATTTCGAGAATTTTGCATATAACTTCTTCTCTCTCAGAGTCTGGAGCACGGTCCTCAGGTGCTGCTCATGATCTTCCCGACTTCGGGAATACACCAGTATATCATCAATAAAAACAATGACGAACGAGTCAAGATAGGGCCGGAACACACTGTGCATCAAATGCATAAAAGCTATTGGGGTATTGGTCAGCCCAAATGACATAACAAGGAACTCGTAATGACCATACCGGGTCTTGAAAGCAGTCTTCGGGATATCTGGCTCCCGAATCTTCAACTAATGGTAACCTGAACACAAATCAATCTTAGAAAACACCCGTGCACCCTAAAGCTGGTCAAACAGATCATCAATACAAGGCAAAGGATAACGGTTCTTCACTGTAACCTTGTTCAACTAGCAATAATCAATACACATACGCATAGAACCATCCTTTTTCTTCACAAACAAGACAAGAGCACCCCAAGGTGATACACTAGGACAAATAAAACCTTTATCAAGCAATTCTTGTAACTGATCCTTCAACTCCTTCAACTCAAGAGGAGCCATACGATCCGTAAGGATAGAAATGGGCTGAGTACCCGACAATAGGTCAATGCCAAAATTAATATCTCTATCAGGCGGCATGCCTAGAAGGTCAGCTGGAAACACATCGGGAAAATCCCGTACTACAGGGACTGAGTCGATAGAAGGGGTATCAATACTGACATCTCTCACATAAGCTAAATATGCATCACACCCCTTCTCAACCATATGCTGGGCCTTAAGGAAAGAAATAACTTTACTGGGGGTGTAATCTAAGGTACCTCTCCACTCAACACATGGTACACCTGGCATAGCCAGCATCACGATTTTGGCGTGACAATCAAAAATAGCATAATGGGGAGACAACCAGTCCATGCCCAAGATAATATCAAAATCAACCATGCTGAATAACAATAAATCGGCTCTGGTCTCAAAACCACTAAGAGCAACCAAACACGACCAATAAACGCGGTCCACAATGAGAGAATCTCCCACAGGAGTAGAAACATAAACATGGGAACTCAAAGAATCCCGAGATACCCCCAAATGTGGAGCAAAATAAGAAGAGACATAAGAATAAGTAGAGCCTGGATCAAATAGAACCGATGCATCTCTGTGACAGACCGATATAATACCTGTGATGATAGAGTCGGAGGCAACAACCTTAGTACGGGTAGGGAGGGCATAGTATCGAGCCTGACCTCCCCCTCTAGGGTGACCTCTACCTCCCCGACCTCCACCTCTAGCTGGATGAGCAGGTGGGGTAGCAACTAGAGTTGTAACCATAGCCTGAGAACTCTGCGGGATACGCTGTGGCTGGGAAGTCTGCAGAGGTGCACTTCTCCCAAGTCTAGGGCAATCCCTCACCACATGACGTGTGTCACCACACTCAAAAACAAGCTCTGGGAGGACGTGGTGGCTGTGACTGGCTAGGGCCAGGTCTACTAGACTGACCTCTGAAAACACCTCGCGCAGAAGGCGCGCTAGAAACTGGAGGTGCATAATACGTCTCTTGAGGCGTAGAAGGAGCTGGAGCACTGCTGGTTACTGGAAGAGATGAATGAACGGGGCGGCTCATATAACCCCTACCATGACGACCAGAAGTTGGGGTACGGGTACCAGAATAATGGCCCGAGTTTCGAGACCTCTTGGCCACCCTCTCCTCTCTCTCCCTAGCATGCATACCCTCAATCCTCCTAGCAATGCTCACCACCTGCTGATAAGAGATATCCATCTCCAACTCACGAGCCATGCTAGACCTGATTTTGGGAGTGAGCTCCTCAATAAACCAGCGAACACTCTCGCGAATAGTGGAAACCAAGGCTGGTGCATGCCTAGCCAATATGGTGTAACGGATAGCATATTTTGAAACAGTCATAGTGCCCTGTCTGCGTGCCACGCATCCCTGAGGCTCTGAGGAACAAACTCTCTCAGGAACAACTCATAGGTGCGCCACCACTCATAGGCGGCTCCCGAAGCTGGAAAGTAGTGAAGGAAACCCTGCTCGATCCTGATATACCCATAGTGCGAAGGATACGGTGGCACTCCTCTAGAAATCCCAAGGCATCATTTGATGCTAGTCCACTGAATACCGGAGGATCATACTTCTTAAACCTCTCAAGTCTCCGTTGCTCATCCTCTGAAGCAGCTTCCCCATCCTCGGGTTGAACTGGCATTGCAGGTGGTGATGGAATGATCTCTAGGACCTGCTCAACATGCACTCTCTGCTCAGGAGTACGGGCAGCGGGAGTCTGTGCTCTTCCCTGGGCCTGGGATGTGGCTGCAGCAAGGGGAAGCAACCCTACCTGAGCCAAGGTGGTGTACATACTCATGAACTGTGCTAGAGTCTCCTGGAGAGCTGGGGTGGTAGTAGAAGTAGGCGTGTCAGGTGCTTGGGCTCCAGATGGATCCGCTTGCGGTACCTCGGCGGCAGCTCACGCAGGTGCTCTGGCTGCACCACGTGTGTGTCCTCGGCCTCTACCCAGGCCCCGGCCTCTAACGGCTGCAATAAGGGCGCGGGTGCCTGATCGTCTCGGGTAACATGTGTCCTCACCATCTGTGAGAGAATAAAAGACAGAAGTTTAGAATTATGATGTCAAAAATTATCGCACGACAAGGAAATCAAATGAAGGGGAATTTTCCTAACAGTTACATAGCCTCTCGTAGATAAGTATAGACGTCTCCGTACCGATCAACGAGACTCTAATAAACCAGCTTGTGATCCATGACACCTATGAACCTAGAGCTCTGATACCAACTTGTCACGACCCTGGTTTGCCCTCTGTGAACCATCATGACAGCACCTAGTCTCTACGACTAGGTAAGCCTAACTTTGCGGAAGAAAACCAAACTTGCGGACGTAAAACAATTTAAAAACAGAAATAAAGCAATAACAATGTGTAAATGTGCCGCTCGGCATACACCATGTTTAACTCTCAACACCAAACATAAATCCAAGACCCGAAAACCCATGAATCACAAGCTAAGAAAAGAAATAATACATAACTCTAACTCCGAAATTTCTAATAAAGAACAAAAAAGTACAGAAGGGCTAAATACTACAGGCAGGAATAGAAAAGGGACTCCTTGGTCTGCGGATGCGGCAGATGTACCTCAGAGTCTCTAAGCAGTTGCCTCTCTCAACGATAGTAGGCCTGATCAGCGTACCTGGATCTGTACATGGAAAAACATACGCAGAAGGGGCATGAGTATACCACAACGGTACTCAGTAAGTGCCAAGCCTAACCTCAGTTGGGTAGTGACGAGAAAGGTCAGGGCCCTACTAAGATTAAATAAATAGAGAATATGAGACATGACAGTATAAGATAAGCAGTACAATTGAAGAATCTACAGTAAGAATCTACACAGGATAATAAGAAGTACAATAACGGAAACAGAAATAATGGCAAACACCAGGAAGTACCACTCATAACAAGGATGATAATCGGGGATCTCTTAGTATCCCGAGGATCTCTTAGTACCCTCAATATATGCCAGGGATCTCTTAGTATCCCGAGGATCTCTCGGTATCTTCAATGTATGCTAGGGATCTCTTGGTATCCCGAGGATCTCTTGGTATCCTTAATATATGCTAGGGATCTCTTGGTATCCTCAATAATGCTAGGGATCTCTAGGTATCCCTAGGATCTCTCGGTATCTTCAATGTATGCTAGGGATCTCTTGGTATCCCGAGGATCTCTTGGTATCCTCAATAATGCTAGGGATCTCTTGGTATCCCGAGGATCTCTTGGTATCCTTAATATATGCTAGGGATCTCTTGGTATCCTCAATAATGCTAGGGATCTCTAGGTATCCCTAGGATCTCTCGGTATCTTCAATGTATGCTAGGGATATCTTGGTATCCCGAGGATCTCTTGGTATCCTCAATAATGCTAGGGATCTCTTAGTATCCCGATGATCTCTTGGTATCCTCAATATATGTTCCAGGGATCTCTTCTTGTCCCGCACCTCGGTCCAGATCATAAATACGTACAGGGGATCTCCCGAGATACCGTCTCGTAGTCCCAAATTAAAAACACATAGAAGCAACACAAGAATACACAATTAAATGCAAAATTTCGTACCAATTAATAGTTAATTCTATCCTAACATGCTTCACGTAATGCAATTAAGGCAGTTTAAGCAGATAGGCAATTAAATCAACTAAACATGCTTTTCTAAACTATAATAGGCTAAATTCGCAAGTAGAATAAAGCAGGAAAAAGGAACTCAATTGAAATACTTAAAGTAAAACCGGATTTTCAACAATTATCTCTAGTACGCACTCATCACCTCACGTACAAGGCATCTCAATTACCAAATATATCATATCCTAAGGGGAAGGTCCCCCACACAAGGTTAGATAAGCCACTTACCTCGAACCGGCTCCAAAATCAACTCGAAACCACACATTTGCCACGAGTATCCGACTCCAAATGGCCAAAATCTATTCAATTCAATTACATATCGTAAATAACATCTCACTCAACTGATTCTATGATTTAATTCAAAGCTAAGACGCGAAATTAGGTAAAATGACCAAAATGCCCCTCAGGCCAACGTCTCGGAATCGGGTGAAATTAACATTTTCAGAAACCTCGTACTTTCACGAGTCTAACCATATAAAAATCTCTCAAATCAGATGTCAACAATCCATTCAAAACTCAATAATTTGGCCTAAGAAGTTTCTTCCAATGTTTCCCAATTTGTAATCCCCAATACGAATTTAGATGATGAAATTAACTGTAGATTGATGGAATATAACTAGAAAGGGGTAAATAATCGTTACCCAATGATCTTCTCTTCAAATCCCTCTCAAAATCGCCCTCTCCCCAGCTCCAATTTAATTTTTCTAGCTTTTGAAACTAAACCCTTGAATTTCATATTTCAGCCCAGTGATTTCCGCATCTGCGGTCAAGGAACCGCATCTGCGGTCCCGCATCTACGGTCAAGGGACCGCATCTGCGGTCCTGCTTCTGCTGAACATTGGTCGCATCTGCGACTTTCATTAAATGGCACAGGAGTTGCATCTGCGATACCACTTTCGCAGATGCGAAACTACATCTGCGGACACTGAAGGGACACCCAAATTCCGCTTTTGCGGTCTCCAAAGCCGCATCTTTGGTCCTTAAACCGCAGATGCAAAAATACTAGAAGTAGCAAAAAAACCTGCAACTCTTCAACTTCAAAATTCTTCCGTCAACCATCCGAAATCACCCCGAGGCCTCCGGGACCTCAACCAAAAGCACCAATATTATCCAATACCTTATTCAAACTTGTACCAATCCTTAAAACACCTAAAACAACATCAGAAACGCGAATTAATCAAGGATTTAAGCCTAAGAACTCCAATTTTTCCTCAAAATACGCTTTCGATCAAAAACCTAACCAAACCACGTCCGAATGACCTGAAATTTTACACACACATCCCAAATGACATGATGAAACTATTGCAACTTTCGAAATTCTATTCCGACCCTCGGATCAAAATCTCATCATCGGACCGGAAACTTCAAAAATTAAACTTCGGCATTTCAAGCCTAAATTAGCTACGGACCTCCAAAATACAATCTGAACACACTCCTAACCCCAAAATCACCTAACGGAGCTAACGGAACCATCAGATTTCCATTCTGAGGCCGTCTTCACACTGTTCCAACTACGGTCAACTTTCCAACCCCTAAGCTCTCATTTAGGGGCTAAGTGTCCCAAAACTCTCCGAAACCCAAAATCGAACATCTCGGCAAATCAAATTAGCAGAATTAAACTTGGGGAAGCAGTTAATAGGGGATCGGGGCATTAATTCTTAAGACGACCGACCGGGTCGTCATAAGCAAATAGGACACAACTCTTAATCCCTAAAGCTAAGGTTAGACCAAAGACTTACCTCGATGCCACGAACACAATTCAAGCCTCAACTACTGCTTTACCTCTTGATTCCACCACCAATTCACTTGTATCTAGCCACAAGTTACTTAACTATATCAATAAATGCTAAATGAATTGATTCTAATGCATGAAAATAGGTTTTCTAAAATTGTTCCCAAAAAGTAAAAAATTGACCCCGGGCCCACATGGTCAAAACCCGAGGTTCGAACCAAAACCTGATTACCCATTCACCTACGAACTCAAATATATAATTGGTTTTGAAATCGGACCTCAAATCGAGGTCCAAATCTCCAAAATTTGAAAAACCTAAGTTCTACCCAAACCTCCCAATTTCCCCATGAAAACCCTTGATTTTGAGTTGAAATCAAGTAAAAAGATGGATTAGATTGAAAGAAATGAGTTAGAAATGACTTCCAAATAATTTGGAAGAGTAGTTGTCTTTGAAAAATTGCCCAAAGGTGTTTAGGTTTTGAGAAGGTTTGAAAAATGGCTGAAAATGCGTCTAAGTCTCAATTAACTGGTCTCTGATATCGTAATTGGGACCAGGGTTCGCAATTGCGAACCCCTCAAAAACTGTTGACTTCGCAAATGCAAAGTTTTTTTGGCATTTGCAACATTGAAGGAATATGGTCCCCTTCGCATTTGCGAGGGACCCTTCGCATTTGCGATAAATACGTCACAATTGCGACCAAGGCAGCCCAGGTCATCTATCGCATTTGCGAGCCAGGCTTCGTAATTGCGAAGATGTGATGAAAATTAAATTCTGTGTTTCGAGGCCTTGAAAACCTCATTTAGAGTCACCTCGATTTGCGTACGCAGTCCGGGCGTATAGCCGGAAAGCTTAAATGTGAAAATCTGTGAAAAATAATAAGTGTTGACTGTAAAATGAATAAATTTGACTTCAGTCAACGTTTTGGGTAAACAGACCTGGACCAGTGATTTGACGGTCCCAGAGGGTCCTAAGGAAAATATGGGACTTGGACGTATGCCCGAAATCGATTTCCGAGGTCCCAAACCCGAGAAATAAATTTTTAAAGGAAATTATTTTCTGAAATTGTTTAATGAAAATTGAAATAAAATTTGCTTAGAATATGATGGTATCGGACCCATATTTTGGTTCCGGTGTCTGGTACAGGTCTTATATATGATTTAAGATGTTTCTGTGGAATTTGGTGAAAAACGGATGCCATATGACGTGATTTGGACTTAAATCGCAAAGTTGATGTTTAAAGAAGTTTTGAGAAAATTTCATTAATCTCGAGATTTAATTTGGTGTTCATGATATTATTTTGATGATTTGATTACACCAATAAGTCCGTAGGATGTTTTTAAGGTTTTGTGTGTGCTTAGTTTGGAGTTCCAAGGGCTTGGGTGAGTTTCGGGTAGGTTCCGGGGTGTCTTAGGCTTAAAAACTGAGTTGTTGCAGGCTTAGAGAGGTGGAGGACCTCTGAACAGGCCAGTGCGGTCTGCACGATATGGATTGCTGCCACATAGGAGCTTGTGCGGCCACACTAGTTTTGGTGCGGTCCGCGGTGAAGAACACTTCACTGGTCCAACTTCGGAAGCATATATCTTTTGAATCCATAGGGAATGTTGAGATGATTCAAAAACGACAGTCGTAGCCCTTCGTGTCTAGTTTCCAAGAAGGTAAAGAAATCATAATTTAGACATCTGTAGATAAAGTTATGGCCAAAATATTAAGACCAATCACTGCAAAACACAGGGAGGCCTGTGCGGACGCGGTTGATTTTGTGCGGTCCGCACAGGGCATCCGAGGGCAGTATATTTAGACTAGATTTTTAGTTATTTTTCATTTTTCAAAACCCCAAAAAAATATAATAGGCGATTTTTCAAACAACATTTCTTTTCCAAATCAATTGTAAGTCATTTTTAACTAGTTTTCTTCAATCATTAGCATTTTTTAACATGATTTCAACTTCAAATCAATGATTTTCATGGGGGAAATTGGGTGTTTTGGGTAGATGTGATGACCCAAAAGGTCATCACTTGTTTTAATACGAAACTCTATGTTTTGAGGCCTTGAAAATCTCATTTAGAGTCACCTCAATTTGCGTGCGCAGTCCGGGCACATAGCCGGAAAGCTTAAATATGATAATTTGTGACAAATAATAAGTTTTGATTATAGAATGAGCTAATTTAACTTCGGTCAACGTTTTAGGTAAACGGACCCGGACCCATGATTTGACGGTCCCGGAGGGTCCGTAGAAAAATATGGGACTTGGGCGTATGCCCGGAATCGAATTCTGAGGTCCCGAGCCCGAGAAATAAATTATCAAAGAAAATTGTTTTCTGAAATTGGTTAAAGAAATTTGAAATGAAATTTGATTAGAACATGATGGTATCGGACCCGTATTTTGGTTCTGGCGCCCGGTACAGGTCTTATATATGATCTAAGAAATTTCTGTGGAATTTGGTGAAAAACGGATGTCATATGACGTGATTTTGACTTAAATTGCAAAGTTGATGTTTAAAGAAGTTTTGAGAATATTTCATAGATCTTGAAATTTAATTTGATGTTCATGATATTATTTTGAGGATTTGATTACACGAATAAGTCTGTAAGATGTTCTTGAGGTTTTGTGTGCACTTGGTTTGGAGTTCCGAGGGCTCGGGTGAGTTTCGGGTAGGTTTCGGGATGTTTTAGGCTTAAAACCAAAAATTGCAGGTCTCTGAATCCCACCAGTGCGATCCGTGGTCGACCTTGTGCGAAGCGCGGTGAAGGCTGTGGGGCCACGATCGGCTTTGTGCGGTCTACACAGGGCGCTACTGTGCGGCCGCAGTCGACTTTGTGCAGTCCGCACAGGGCCTTGTTGTGCAGCCGCAGTTGATTTTGTGCGGTCCGCACAGGGGGTTTGAGGGGGGTATAAATAGACGGGATTTTCAGTCATTTTCATTTTTGAAAAACCCAAAAACATAAGAGGCGATTTTTCAAATAACTTTTCTTCTCCAAATCAATTGTAAGTCGGTTTTAACTAGTTTTCTTCAATCATTAACATCTTTTAACATTATTTCAACTTCAAATCAATGATTTTCATGGGGGAAATTGGGTGTTTTGGGTAGAACCTAGGTTTTTCAAAAATTGGGGATTTGGACCTCGATTTGAGGTTCGATTTCAAAACAAATTATATATTTGAGTTTGTGGGGGAATGGGTAATCGGGTTTAGGTTCGAACCTCATGGTTTGACCACGTAGGCCCGGGGGCGATTTTGAATTTTTGGTAAAACTTTTGGAGAACTCATTTTTCATGCATTCAAATTGATTCATTTAGCATTTATTGATGTAATTAAGTAACTTGTGGCTAGATACGAGCGTATTGGCGGAGGAATCAAGGGGTACAACTAAAATTGAAGCTTGAGTTGTGTTCGAGGCATCGAGGTAAGTGTTTGGTCTAACCTTAGCTTGAGGGATTAAGAGTTGTGTCCTATTTGCTATTTGTTCCTTGTTGAGTACGATGTATAGGCATGGTGACGAGTATCTATGCGTTGGTGTCAAGCATGACCGTGAGTCTTATATTGTGATTTTCATGATCTCGTTGTATTATTTATGCTTTGGTAAAGATTTCTATTTGTAGTGTAAAGTTGTAGAAAGAATTGTGACCTATGAACATTGAGGAGCGTTGTCTCCAATTGTGTAACGAATTGTGAAAGTATAAGTGATAATCGAAACTCTACAGCATTGGCTCGAGTTGTGAAGTGAGTTGTGAAGTAAAAGTGAGAAAGAGAAGAGATCATTATGTTGCCCCTTGTCGGGCTATTGTTGAGTTGAGGTTCCCTTACATTGTGTTCTTAATTTATATTACGGACGCTCAAGTTGATGATTCTTCGTGTTAGGTGTTGTAACAAGTTTGGTTATAGCTGGGTAGTTAGGTATTGTAACAAGTGTAGTTATAGCTGAGGTAGTTAGATGTTGAAACTAGTTGAGTTATAGTTGAGATAGTTAGGTGTTGGAACAAGTTTGGTTATGGCTGTTTCTCCCTTGCCGGGACGTATATACTTGTACTGTGGAGTTCCCTTGTCGGGATAGTGTAGTCTATTGTTGATCCCTTGCCGGGACGGTTAATTATGATTATTGTTGACTGTATATTTGGAACGGGTTGCACGCCGCAACATTTATATATGTGGATCGGGTTGCACGCCACAACAGATATTATATTGGATCGGGTTGCACACCGCAACAGTTATATATGTGGATCGGGTTGTACGCCGCAACAATGTTAAATGATAAGGGATCGGGTTGCACGCCGCAACAGTATTGTTATTGTATTGATTGTAGACATCGAGTGTTATTTCATACTTTATTAAGTTTCTGATAGAATTGATATGTTTCCCCAAAACATGTTTCCCCCTCCCTTTAAAACTGTTATTACCTGTTTATATTTCTGCTATATATTATATAACTGCACAGGTTTATCTGGAGTCTGGTCCTAGCCTCGTCACTACCTCGCCGGGGTTAGGCCAGACACTTACCAACACATGGGATCCGTTGTGCTGATACTACACTCTGCAGTCTGTGCAGATCCCGAAGCAGCACTTGATCAGTAGTAGTAGGGGAGCCAGCCTTCAGTCCACCGAGACACCGAGGTAGCCTTGCAGGCATCCGCAGGCCCGGAGTCTCCTCTATATTTTATTATGTTATGCTATCTCATGTATCATAGACAAACAATGTTATTTTTCCTTCAAACTATTGTATGTAGTACTCCTAGTAGTCCATGGATATTGTGACACCAGTTTCTGGGTAGAGGCATGTGTTGATTTTTGAAACATTTTTGGCTTTATTTTTATTTAAGACTTCCGCTTAAATCTCATATTCCGCTGTAATGTAGGTGTTTATCACTTGTTAAAATGAGTTGTAAAAAAAGATTAACACAGAAGAGCTAAAGATTTCTAAGTTCGTGGCTTGCCTAGCTTCTACGAGTAGGTGCCATCACGACTCCCGAGGGTGGAAATTTCGGATTGTGACAAGTTGGTATCAGAGCTCTAGGTTACATAGGTCTCACAATTCACAGACAAGCTCAGTAGAGTCTGAGGGATCTATACGGAGACATCTGTATTTATCCCCAGAGGCTACAGAGTTAGGAAAACTTCACAGTTGTTCTTTCTCGTCATGCAGTTTTGTTTCTCAATGCTAATTGAACTTCTACTATATTCTTTCGCAGATGGCGAGAACATGCTCTTCCTCGTCTACCGCTCAGCAGCCCGATCCCCCAACAGTAGCTCCCACGAGGGGCAGAGGGTGAGGCCGTGCCATAGGCCGAGGTAGGGGTAGAGCTCAGCCCCGAGTAGCATCCCCAGTAGCGGAGCCTCAGGTTGACTTTGATGACGAGGTTGCGGCTCCAAGAGCTTTGGTGGGCCCAGCTTAGGTCCCAGAGGGGTTTATTACTACCCCAGTCCTTTAGGATGCTCTTGTCCGACTAGTGGGTCTCATGTAAAGTGTCACCCGAGCGGGCTTGCTTCCTGTAGCACTAGCCGTCTCTCAGGCTGGAGGAGGATCCCAGACTCCTGCTATTCGCACTCCGGAGCAGGTAGCTCCCCAGATTCAGACTCTAGCGGTTCATCCAGTTGGAGTAGTTCAGCCGGGCGTGGCAGCTCAGACCGGTGATGGAGCAGCTATGTCTGTCGATGCTTTGTGGAGGCTGGATAGGTTCACCAAGCTCTTCACTACCACTTTCAGCGGTGGATCTACTGAGGATCCCCAGGATTATCTAGACAGCTGCCATGAGGTTCTTAGGAACATGGGGATTGTTGAGACTAATGGGGTCGATTTTGCTACATTCTACTTGTCTGGATCCGCCAAGACTTGGTGGAGAGATTATTGCTTGGCTAGACTAGCCAGATCGCCATCTTTGGCTTGGGAGCAGTTTACAATGTTGTTTCTGGAGAAGTTTCTCCCCATTACTCAGAGAGAGGCCTATCGGAGGTAGTTTGAGCACCTCCAGCAGGGTTCCATGACTGTTACCTAGTATGAGACCAGGTTCATCGACTTAGCTCGCCATGCTCTTGTCATACTTCTTACCGAGAGAGAGAGAGGGTGAGGAGGTTTATTGACGGTCTTATTCAGTCGATTCATCTTCAGATGGCTAGGGAGGCTAGGAGTGAGATTACTTTTCAGGAGGCGGCCAATATGGCCCGTAGAGTTAAGATAGTTCTGCCATAGGGAGGTGGTAATGGGTCAGACAAGAGGCCCCGTCATTAAGGTAGATTCAGTGGTACCGCGTCTGGAGGCAGAGATTCATATGGTAGAGGCCATCCTCCTAGGCCTTTCCAGTCAGCACTTCAGGTTTCTCATGGTGCTTCAGGTAGCCATGGTCCTTAGATGTAGTATTCTAATCAGCAGTCCTACAGTGCACCACCAACTCCTATCAGTGCACCGACACTCCAGAGTTTTTGGGGCGGTCATTCAAGTTGCCAAGGTCAGTCTCAGTTTCCTCAGCTGCAGCACTCAGGTGGATGCTATGAGTGTGGCGAGTATGGTCATATCAGGAGGGCTTGTCCGAGATTGGTGGGTACTCAGTCGCAGCAGTAGGGTCCTCGTGTTATGGCTCATGCACTAGGTGTTCCATAGTCCGCCCAGCCAGCTAGAGGTGGGGGTAGAGGTGTTAGAGGTGGAGGTAGAGGATTTAGAGGTGGACCTCAGGCCGCTAGAGATGGAGGCCAGCCAGCCACAGGCCATCCCAGAGATGTAGTCCAGGGTGGTGGGGCCCAGCCCCGATGTTATGCTCTCCCAGCTAGGCTCGAGGCTGAGGCTTCAGATGTAGTTATTACAGGTACAATTCTGGTTTGTGATGGAGATGCTTCAGTGTTATTTGATCCAGGGTCTACGTACTCGTATGTGTCATCTTATTTTGCACCGTATCTGGTCATGCCTAGTGATTCATTGAGTGTTTCTATTTATGTGTCTACATCGGTGGGTGATTCTACTGCGGTTGATCGAGTCCAACGTTCATGTATTGTGGTGATTCGGGGTCTTGAGACCCACATAGATTTGTTACTTCTAGACATGGTTGATTTCGATGTTATATTGGGGATGGACTGGTTATCACCTTACCACGCTATATTGGACTGTCATGCCAAGACTGTGACCTTAGCTTTACCGGGTATGCCTCGTTTAGAGTGGAGAGGGTCTCTTGGTCATTCTACCCGTAGTGTTATCTCTTATGTGAAGGCTCAGCGTATGGTCGAGAAGGGGTGTTTGGCCTATTTGGCATATGTTTGGGATTCTAGTGCCGAGGTTCCTTCTATCGATTCTGTGCCTGTTGTTCGTGAGTTTCCTGAGGTTTCCCTTAAGACCTGTCGGGTATGCCACCTGACAGGGATATTAACTTTTGCATTGATTTGGCTTCGCGCACTCACCCATTTCTATCCCGCCGTATCGTATGGCCTCGTCTGAGTTGAAAGAGTTAAAGGAGTAGTTACAAGACTTGCTTGAGAAGGGTTTCATTAGACCCAGTGTTTCGCTTTGGGGTGCGCCAGTGTTGTTTGTTAAGAAAAGGATGGTTTGATGAGAATGCGTATTGATTACCGGTAGTTGAACAAGGTTACAATCAAGAATAAGTATCCATTACCGAGGATTGATGATTTGTTTAATCAGCTTCAGGGTGCCAAGGTATTTTCAAAGATTGATTTGAGATCTGGCTACCATCAGTTGAGGATTAGTGCATCCGATGTCCTAAAGACAGCTTTCCGCACTCGGTACGGGCATTATGAGTTTTTGGTTATGTCATTTGGGCTGACCAATGCCCCAGCAGCTTTTATAGATTTGATAAACCGAGCGTTCAAGCCTTATTTAGATTCGTTCGTGATAATCTTCATTAATGATATTTTGATATATTCCCGCAGCCGGGAGGAGCACGAGCAGCATCTCAGAGTGGTTCTTCAAACTCTGAGTGATAGTCGGTTATATGCTAAGTTCTCGAAGTGTGAGTTCTGGTTGAATTTAGTTGCATTCCTGGGTCATATTATATCAGTAGAGGGTATTCAGGTTGATCCGAAGAAGATTGAGGCAGTCAAGAACTGGCCTAGACCAGCATCAACTACAGAGATTTAGAGTTTCTTAGTATTGGCAGGGTACTATCATCGGTTCGTGGAGGGGTTTTCATCTATCGCGGCCCCAATGACAAGGTTGACCCAGAATGGTGCCCAGTTCAGATGGTCGGACGAGTGTGAGGTGAGCTTTCGGAAGCTCAAGACAGCTCTAACTACGGCACCGGTGTTGGTTTTGCCCACAGGTTCAGGGCCTTATACAGTTTATTGTGATGCTTCTCGTATTGGGCTTGGTGCAGTGTTGATGCAGGATGGCAAGGTCATTGCCTATGCTTCGCGGCAGTTGAAGATTTATGAGAAGAACTATCTAGTTCATGATTTAGAGTTGGCAGCTATAGTTCACGCATTGAAGATTTGGAGGCATTATCTGTATGGCATGGCATGTGAGGTGTTCACAGATCACAAGAGTCTTCAGTATTTGTTCAAGCAAAAGGAGTTGAATTTGAGGCAGAGGATGTAGTTGGAGTTGTTGAAAGATTATGATATCACTATCTTATATCCCCGGGAAAGGCCAATGTGGTGGCCGATGCCTTGAGTAGGAAGTCAGCCAGTATGGGCAGCCTTGCTTATATTACGGTCGGTGAGAGGCCGCTTGCTTTAGATGTTCAGGCCTTGGTCAATCGGTTCATGAGGTTAGATATTTCTGAGCCTAGTTGGTTATTAGCTTGCACGGTCGCTCGTTCTTCTTTATTGGAGCGTATCTGTGACTGGCAGTATGATGATCCCCATTTGTGCATCCTTAGAGACACGGTGCAGCGCGGAGGTGCCAAGCAGGTTACCCTAGATGATGATGGAGTTATGAGATTGCAGGGACGAGTGTGTGTGCCAAATGTAGATGGGCTTCGGGAGTTGATTTTAGAGGAGGCCCATAGCTCCCGGTATTCTATTCATCCGGGCGCCGCAAAGATGTATCAGGATTTGCGGCAACATTATTGGTGGCGGAGAATGAAGAAGAATATCATTGCATATGTAGCTCGGTGTTTGAACTGTCAGCAGGTTAAGTATGAGCATCAGAGGCCTGGTGGTCTATTTCAGAGAATTGAGCTTCCCAAGTGGAAGTGGGAGCGAGTTACTATGGATTTCGTTGTTGGACTCCCGCAGACTCGGAGGAAGTTCGACGTAGTATAGGTCATTATTAATAGGCTGACCAAGTCAGCGCATTTCATTCATATGGCAGTCTCCTATTCATTCGAGAGGTTAGCTAAGATCTATATCCGGGAGATTGTTCGACTTCATGGTGTGCCTATATCTATCATTTCGGACCGAGGTACGCAGTTTACCTCGCGTTTCTGGAGAGCAGTTCAATGAGGGTTGGGTACACAGGTTGAGTTGAGCACAACATTTCATCCTCAGACGGACGGGCAATCCGAGCGGACTATTCAGATTTTGGAGGATATGCTCCGAGCTTGTGTCATTGACTTTGGAGGCTCGTGGGATCACTTTTTGCCTTTAGCAGAGTTTGACTACAACAACAGTTACCAGTCGAGTATCCATATGGCTCCTTATGAGGCTTTATATGGTAGGCGGTGTCGATCTCCGGTTGGATGGTTTGAGCTAGGAGAGGCTCGATTATTGGGTACGGATCTGGTTTAGTAGGCTTTGGACAAGGTCAGGATTATTCAGGATAGGCTTCGTACAGCTCAGTCCAGGCAAAAGAGTTATGCAGATCACAAGGTTCGAGATTTAGCATTCATGGTAGGTGAGCGGGTATTGCTTCGAGTGTCACCTATGAAGGGCGTGATGAGATTTGGGAAGAAGGGCAAGCTTAGCCCTAGGTTCATTGGCCCGTTTGAGATTCTTGATCGAGTGGGGGAGGTGGCTTATAGACTTGCATTGCCGCCAAGCTTATCAGCCGTGCATCCAGTGTTTTATGTGTCCATGCTTCAGAAATATCACGGTGATTCATCCTACGTGTTAGATTTCAGCACTGTCCAGTTGGACAAGGACTTGTCTTATGAGGAGGAGCCGGTAGCTATTATAGACCGGCAGGTTCATTAGTTAAGGTCGAAGAGTTTTCCTTCTGTTTGTGTTCAGTGGAGAGGTCAGCCTCCTGAGGCATCGACCTGAGAGTCGGAGTCCGATATGTGGAGCCGTTATCCCCACCTTTTCCCCGACTCAGGTACTTCATTCTTCTGTCCGTTTGAGGACGAACGGTTGTTTTAGAGGTGGAGAATGTGATGACCCAAAAGGTCATCACTTGTTTTAAAACGAAACTCCGTGTTCTGAGGCCTAGAAAACCTCATTTAGAGTCACCTCGATTTGTGTGCGTAGTCCGGGCACATAGCCGGAAAGCTTAAATATGATAATCTGTGAAAAACGATAAGTTTTGATTATAGAATGAGCTAATTTTACTTCGGTCAACGTTTTGGGTAAACAGACCCGGACCCGTGATTTGACAGTCCCGGAGGGTCCATAGGAAAATATGGGACTTGGGCGTATGCCTGGAATCGAATTCCGAAGTCCCGAGCCCGAGAAATGAATTTTCAAAGAAAATTGTTTTCTGAAATTGTATAAACAAATTTGAAATGAAATTTGATTAGAACATGATGGTATCGGACCCGTATTTTGGTTCCGGCGCCCGGTATAGGTCTTATATATGATTTAAGACATTTCTGTGGAATTTGGTGAAAAACGGATGTCATATGACATGATTTGGACTTAAATTGCAAAGTTGATGTTTAAAAAAGTTTTGAGAAGATTTCATTGATCTTGAGATTTAATTTGATGTTCATGATGTTATTTTGAGGATTTGATTACACGAATAAGTCCGCAGGATGTTCTTGAGGTTTTATGAGCACTTGATTTGGAGTTCCGAGGGCTCGGGTGAGTTTCAGGTAGGTTTCGGGATATTTTAGGCTTAAAACCAGAAGGTCTCTGAACCCCACCAGTGCGGTCCGCGGTCGACCTTGTGCGGAGCGCGGTGAAGGCTATGCGGCCGCGGTCAGCTTTGTGCAGTCCGCACAGGGCGCTGTTGTGCGGCCGCAGTCGACTTTGTGTGGTCTACACAGGCCCTGCTGTGCGGCCGCAATCGACTTTGTGCGGTCCGCACAGGGGGTGTGAGGGGGGTATAAATAGACGGGATTTTCAGTCATTTTTTATTTTTCAAAAACCCAAAAACATAAGAGGCGATTTTTCAAACAACCTTTCTTCTCCAAATTAATTGTAAGTCATTTTAAACTAGTTTTCTTCAATCATTAACATCTTGTAACATGATTTCAATTTCAAATCAATGATTTTCATGGGGGAAATTGGGTGTTTTGGCTAGAACCTAGGTTTTTCAAAAATTGGGGATTTGGACATCGATTTGAGGTCCGATTTCAAAACAAATTATATATTTTAGTTCGTGGGGGAATGGGTAATCGGGTTTACTTTCGAACCTCGGGTTTTAACAATGTGGGCCCGGGGGCGTTTTTGACTTTTTGGGTAAAACTTTGGAGAACTCATTTTTCATGCATTCAAATTGATTCATTTAGCGTTTATTGATGTAATTAAGTAACTTGTGGCTAGATATGAGCGAATTGGCGGAGGAATCAAGTGGTAAAGCTATAATTGAAGCTTGTGTTGTGTTCGAGGTATCGAGGTAAGTGTTTGGTCTAACCTTAGATTGAGGGATTAGGAATTGTGTCCTATTTGCTATTTGTTCCTTGTTGAGTACGACATATAGGCATGGTGATGAGTATCTATACGTTGGTACCAAGCATGACCGTGAGTCTTATATTGTGATTTTCATGATCTCGTTGTATTATTTATGCTTTGGTAAAGATTTCTATTTGTAGTGTAAAGTTGTGGAAAGAATTGTGACCTATGAACATTGAGGAGCGTTGGCTCCAGTTGTATAACGAATTGTGAAAGTATAAGTGATAATCGAAACTCTAGAGCATTGGCTCGAGTTGTGAAGTGAATTGTGAAGTAAAAGTGAGAAAGAGAAGAGATCATTATGTTGCCCCTTGCCGGGCTATTGTTGAGTTGAGGTTCCCTTACATTGTGTTCTTAATTGATATTACGGACGCTCAGGTTGATGATTCTTCGTGTTAGGTATTGTAACAAGTTTGGTTATAGCTGGGTAGTTAGGTGTTGTAACAAGTGTAATTATAGCGGAGGTAGTTAGATGTTGAAACTAGTTGAGTTATAGTTGAGATAGTTAGGTGTTGGAACAAGTTTGGTTATGGCTGTTTCTCCCTTGCCGGGACGTATATACTTGTACTGTGGAATTCCCTTGCCAGAATAGTATAGTCTATTATTGATCTCTTGCCGGAACGGTTAATTATGGTTATTGTTGACTATATATTTGGAACGGGTTGCACGCTGCAACAGTTATATATGCGGATCGGGTTGCACGCCACAACAGATATTATATTGGATCGGGTTGCACGCCGCAACAGATATTATATTGGATCGAGTTGCACGTCGCAACAGATATTATATTGGATCAGGTTGCACGCCACAACAGTTATATATGTGGATCGGGTTGTACGCCGCAACAATGTTAAATGATAAGGGATCGAGTTGCGCGCCACAACAGTATTGTTATTGTATTGATTGTAGACATCGAGTGTTCTTTCATACTTTATTAAGTTTTTGATAGAATTGATATGCTTCCCCGAAGCATGTCCCCCCTCCCTTTAAAACTACTATTACCTGTTTATATTTCTGCTGTATATTATATAACTGCAAAGGTTTATCTGGAGTCCGGTCCTAGCCTCGTCACTACCTCGCCGGGGTTAGGCCAGACACTTACCAGCACATGGGGTCGGTTGTGTTGATACTACACTCTGCACTCTGTGCAGATACCGGAGAGGCACTTGATCAGTAGCAGTAGGGGAGCCAGCCTTTAGTCCACCGAGACACCGAGGTAGTCTTGCAGGCGTCCGCAGGCCCGACGTCTCCTCTATCTTTTATTATGTTCTATTATCTCATGTATCCGAGACAAACAATGTTATTTTTCCTTCAAACTGTTGTATGTAGTACTCCTAGTAGTTCGAGGATATTGTGACACCAGTTTCTAGGTAGAGGCATGTGTTGACTTTCGAAACATTTTTGGTTTTATTTTTATTTAAGACTTCCGCTTAAATCTCATATTCTGCTGTCATGTAGGTGTTTATCACTTGTTAAAATGAGTTGTAAAAAAAATTAACACAAAAGAGCTAAAGATTTCTAAGTTCGTAGCTTGCCTAGCTTCTACGAGTAGGCTCCATCACGACTCCCGAGGGTGGAAATTTCGGGTCGTGACAGTAGAACCTAGGTTTTTCAAAAAATTGGGGATTTGGACCTCGATTTGAGGTCCGATTTTAAAACAAATTATATATTTGAGTTCGTGGGGGAATGGGTAATCGGATTTTGGTTCGAACCTCGGGTTTTGACCACGTGGGCCGGGGGCGATTTTGACTTTTTGGGTAAAACTTTTAAAAACTCATTTTCATGTATTCAAATAGATTCATTTAGCATTTATTGATGTAATTAAGTAACTTGTGGCTAGATTCGAGCGAATTGGCGGTGGAATCAATGGGTAAAGCTATAATTGAAACTTGAGTTGTATTCGAGGCATCGATGTAAGTGTTCGGTCTAATCTTAGCTTGAGGGATTTGGAGTTGAGTCCTATTTGCTAATTGCTTCTTGTTGAGTACGACGTATAGGCATGGTGACGAGTATCTATACGTTGGCGTCGAGCATGACCGTGAGTCCTAAATTGATACTTGTTGTATTCTTAAATGATACTACAAATGCTATAGTGGGTGAATTCCTGATAATGAGTAAAGACTTAGGTTTATTTTCATGAAAGATACTTATGATTGAGAAATGGTGATAATTGAGATGAGTAGGAGTTGAGTTAAGATTGGTTATAGCTGATTCTTCCTTGCCGGGACGTATATACTTGTACTGTTGAATTCCCTTGCCTGGATTGCGTAGCTTATTATTGAACCCTTGCCGGGACTGTTATTATGATCACTGTTGACTGTATATTTGGGACGGGTTGCACGCTGCAACACTATTATATATATTTATGGATCGGGTTGCACGCCACTACAGATATTATATTATATTGGATCGGGTTGCACGCCTCAACAGTTATATATGTGGATCGGGTTGCACGCCGCAACAATATTAAATGATAAAGGATTGGGTTGCGCGCCGCAATAGTATTGTTATTGTATTGTTGTAGATACTGAATTGTCCTTTCATATCGTATTAAGTTTCTATTGGATTTGATATGTTCCCCGAAGCATGTACCCCTCCCATTTAAACTGCTTATTCCTGTTTATTTTCCGCCATATGTTATATAACTGCACAGGTTTATCTGGAGTCCGGTCCTAGCCTCGTCACTATCTCGCCGGGGTTAGGCCAGACACTTACCAGCACATGGGGTTGATTGTGCCGATGCTACACTCTGCACTCTGTGCAGATACCAGAGCAGCATTGGGTCAGTAGCTTGGGAGCAAGCCTTCAGTCCACAAAGATTCCGAGGTAGTCCTGCAGGCGTCCGCAGGCCCAGAATCTCTTCTATCTATTACTATGTTCTGTTATCACTTGTATCCGAGACAGACTGTGTATCTTTCCTTCAGACATTTGTATGCAGTAGTCATAGACGATCCGTGAATGTTGTGACACCGGTTTTTGGGTGGAGACATATGTTGGCTTTTCGTATCGATTTTGGTATTATATTCATCTAAGTCTTCCGTTTAATTTCATCTTCCACTATTATTTAAATGTTTATCACATGTTAATGCAAGTTGTTAAAAGGCTTAAAATAAAGTAGTTAAAGATTTCCAAATTTTTCTGGCTTGCCTAGCTTCTACGAGTAGGCGCCATCACGACTCCCGAGGGTGGGAAATCCGGGTCGTGATAGAAGCATGCAGACCTGCAACATACCAACAATTTCCTAAGTCCAAATTTCACTCCGTGGCCTATCCAAAACTCACCAAACATGCACGCAAGTCCAAAAACATCATACGGACTTGCTCGTGCGATCAAATCCTCAAAATAACATCAATAACTATGAATTTAGCCTCAAAATCAAAGAAATATTTCATGAACTTTTAAGTTCAAATTTTAACAACTGAAGGTCTGATTCACGTCATTTCAAGTCTGTTTCCTACCAAATTTTACGTGCTCGACTTAAATCACATATAAGAATTATACCGGGCTTCGGAACCAAAATACAGGCCCGATACCATCAAATTCAACTACATTCAATTTTTTTTCAAAAGCTCTACAATTTTAGTTAAACAATTTTCTTCAAAAAATCATTTCTCGGGCTTGGGATCTCGGAATTCGATCAAGTCCCATATTTTCCTACGGACCCTCCGGGACCATCAAATCACGGGTCCAGGTTCGTTTACCCAAAATGTTGATCGAAGTCAACCTAAATTCATTTTAAAAGTAAAATTCATCATTTTTCATATATTTTCACATAATGGCTTTTCGGATACTCGCCCGGACTATGCGCGCAAATCGAGGTGAGACAAAAAGGAGTTTTTAAGGCCTCGGAACACAAAATTTATTTAAGGTCATCACATTCTCCACCTCTAAAACAATCATTCATCCTCGAACGGACATAAGAAGGAAGTACCTGAGTCGGAGAAAAGATGGGCATATCGGCTCCACATATCGAACTCAGACTCCCAGGTCGCTGCCTCAACAGGCTGACCTCTCTACTGAACACGAATAGAAGAAAAACTCTTCGATCTCAACTGACGAACCTACCGGTCTAGAATAGCTACCGGCTCCTCCTCAAAGGACAAGTCCTTGTCCAACTGGACAGTGCTGAAGTCTAACACGTGGGATGGATCGTCGTGATACTTCCAAAGCATGGACACATGAAACACTGGATGCACGGCTGATAAACTCGGCGGCAACGCAAGTCTGTAAGCCACCTCTCCCACTCGATCAAGAATCTCAAACGGGCCAATGAACCTAGGCCTAAGCTTGCCCTTCTTTCCAAATCTCATTACGCCCTTCATAGGCGATACCCGAAGCAACCCCCGCTCGCCGACCATAAATGCCACATCACGAACCTTACGGTCGGCATAACTCTTTTGCTTGGACTGAGCTGTACGAAGCCTATCCTGAATGATCCTGACCTTATCCAAGGCATCCTGTACCAGATCCGTACCCAACAATTGAGCCTCTCCCGGCTCAAACTACCCAACCGGTGACCGACACCGCCTACCATATAAAGCCTCATAAGGAGCCATCTGAATGCTAGACTGATAACTGTTGTTGTAGGCAAACTCCGCTAAGGGCAAAAACTGATCCCACGAGCCTCCAAAGTCAATTACACAAAGCTCGGAGCATATCCTCCAAAATCTGAATAGTACGCTCGGACGGCCCATCCATTTGAGGATGAAATGTTGTGCTCAACTCAACCTGTGTTCCCAACTCACGCCGCACTGTCCTCCAGAAATGTGAGGTAAACTACGTACCTCGGTCCGAAATGATAGACATGGGCACACCATGAAGATGAACAATCTCCCGGATATAGATCTCAGCTAACCTCTCGGAAGAATAGGAGACTTCCACAGGAATGAAATGTGCTGACTTGGTCAGCCTATCAACAATAACCCATACTGCATCGAACTTCATCTGAGTCTGTGGGAGTCCAACAACGAAATCCATGGTGATACGCTCCCACTTCCACTCAGGAATCTCAATCTTCTGGAACAGACCACCAGGTCTCTGATGCTCGTACTTTACTTGCTGGCAATTCAAACACCGAGCCACATATGCAACAATATCCTTCTTCATCCCCCTCCACCAATAATGCTACTGCAAATCCTGATACATCTTAGCGGCACCCAAATGAATAGAGTACCGGGAACTATGGGCCTCCTCTAGAATCAACTCTCGGATCCCATCCATATTAGGCACACAAACTCGACCCTGCAGCTTCAAAACTCCATTATCTCCTAATGTAACTTGCTTGGCACCTCCGTGCTGCATCGTGTCCCTAAGGACACACAAATGAGGGTCATCATACTGCCGATCTCGGATACGCTCCAATAAAGAAGAACGAGCGGCTGTACAGGCTATCACACGATTGGGCTTAGAAATATCCAACCTCACGAACTGATTGACCAAAGCCTGAACATCCAAAGCAAGCGGTCTCTCACCGACCGGAATATAAGCAAGACTGCCCATGCTGGTTGACTTCCTACTCAAGGCATCGGCCACCACATTGGCCTTTCCCGGGTGATATAAGATAGTGATGTCATAATCTTTCAACAATTCCAACCACCTCATCTCTGCCTCAAATTTAGCTCCTTCTGCTTGAACAAATACTGCAGACTCTTGTGATCCGGGAACACCTCACATGACACGCCATATAGATAATGCCTCCAAATCTTCAACATGTTAACAATGGCCGCTAACTCCAAATTATGAACTGGATAATTCTTCTCATGAATCTTCAACTGTCGGGAAGCATAAATATTGACCTTGCCATCCTACATTAACACCGCATCAACTCCAATACGAGATGCGTCACAATAAATTGTATATGGCCCTGAACTTGTGAAGAAAACCAACACCGGCGCCGTAGTCAAAGTTGTCTTGAGCTTCTGAAAGCTCACCTCACACTCGTCCGACCACCTGAACTAGGAACTCTTCTGGGTCAACGTGGTCATCGGGGATGCAATAGATGAAAACCCCTCCATAAACCGACATTAATAGCCTGCCAAACCCAAGAAACTCCGGATCTCTGTAGCTGATGCGGGTCTAGGACAGTTCTTGACTACATCTATCTTCTTCGGATCCACCTGAATACCCTCTACTAAAACAACATGGCCCAAGAATGCAACTGAACTCAACCAGAACTCACACTTTGAAAACTTAACATACAACTGTCTATCCTTCAAAGTCTGAAGAACCACTCTCAGATGCTGCTCGTGCTCCTCCCAGCTGCGAGAGTAGATCACAATATCATCAATGAAGACTATCACGAACAAATAAAAGTAAGGCTTGAACACTCGGTTCATCAAATCCATAAAAGTTGTTGGGGCATTTGTCAACCCGAATGACATCACCAAGAGCTCATAATGCTCGCACCGAGTGCGGAAAGCTATCTTAGGGACATCGAACGTCCTAATCCTCAATTGATGGTAGCCAGATCTCAAGTCAATATTCGAAAATAACTTGGCACCCTAAAGCTAATCAAACAAATCATCAATCCTCAGCAATAGATACTTATTCTTGATTGTAACCTTATTCAACTGCCGGTAATCTATACACATTCTCATAGATTCGTCCTTCTTCTTAACAAACAATACTGGCACACCCCAAGGCGAGACACTATGTCTAATAAATCCCTTATCAAACAAGTCTTGCAACTATTCCTTCAATTCTTTCAACTCAAGCGGGGCCATACGATACTGCAGAATGGAAATGGGCTGAGTGCCCAGAGCCAAATCAATGCAGAAGTCATATCCCTATCGGGTGGCATACCCGGCAGGTCTGAAGGAAATACCTCAGGAAACTCACGAACTACAGGCACAGAATCCATAGAAGGAACCTCAGCACTAGAATCACGAACATATGCCAAATAGGCCAAACACCCTTTCTCGACCATACGCCGAGCCTTCATATAACACTACGGGTAGAATGACCAGAAGTCCCTCTCCACTCTAAACGAGGTAAACCCAGCAAGGCTAAGGTCACAATCTTGACATGATAGTCCAAGATAGCATGGTAAGGTGATAACCAGTCCATCCCCAATATGATATCAAAATCAACCATGTCCAATAGTAACAAATCTACTCGACTCTCAAGACCCCCGATCACAACTATACGTGAACAATGGACATGACTCTACCACAATAGAATCACCCACCAGTGTAGACACATATACAAGAGCACTCAAAGAATTACTAGGCATGACTAGATACGGTACAAAATAAGATGACACATAGGAGTACGTAGATCCTAGATCAAATAGAACTGAAGCATCTCTACTACAAACTAGAACAGTACCTGTGATAACTGCATCGGAAGCCTCAGCCTCAGGCCTGGCTGGAAGAGCATATCATCGGGGCTGGGCCCTACCACTCTGAACTACATCTCTGCGACGGCCTGCTGCTGGCTGGCCTCCACCTCTAGCGGCCTGACCTCTACCTCTAGCGGCCTGACCTCCACCTCTAATACCTCTACCTCCACCTCTAGCACCTCTACCTCCACCTCTAGCTGGCTGAGCAGGCTGTGAAATACTCGGTGCCTGAACCATGGCATGAGAACCCTCATGTTGAGAGCTACTCGATGCTCGAGGGAAAAATCTAGCAATATGTTCCATATCGCCACAAGTATAACAAGCCCTCGGCTGCTGAGACTGCTAACCCTGATGATCCGAATGACCACCCCGAAAACTCTGGAGCGGCGGTGCACTAATAGGATCTGGTGGTGCACTGTAGGACTGCTGATCGGAATACTGCATATGAGAACCACGTCCACCTGAAGCACCGTGAGAAACCTGAAGTGTTGACTGAAAGGGCCTAGGAGGATAGCCTCTACCATACGAATCCCTGCCTCCAGACGAGGCACCACTGAATCTGCCTGAATGACGAGGCCTCTTGTCAGACCCCTGACCACCCCCTGTGATAGAACCATCTCAACCTTTCTGGCCACATTGGCCGCATCCTGAAAGGAAATCTCGCTCCCTATCTCCTTAGCCATCTAAAGTCGAATAGGCTGAATGAGTCCCTTAATGAACTCTCTCTCTCTCTCTCTCTCTCTCTCTCTCTCTCTCTCTCTCTCAGTGGGAAGTATAAGAAGAGCATGACGGGCCAAATCGATTAACCTGGTCTCATACTGAGTAACAGTCATAGAACCCTATTGGAGACGCTCAAACTGCCTCCAATAGCTCTCCCTCTGAGTGATAGGATGACATTTTTCCAGAAATAGCTGAGAAAACTGATCCCAAGTCAAAGCTAGTGACCCAGCTGGTCTAGCCAAATAATAATCTCTCCACCAAGTCTTGGCAGATCCAGATAAGCGGAAAGCAGCAAAGTCGACCACATTGGTCTCCACTATCCCCATGTTCCTGAGAACCTCAAGACAGCTGTCTAAATAATCCTGGGGATCCTTAGAAGATGCACCACTGAAGGTGGTAGTGAAGAGTTTCGTAAACCTGCCCAATCTCCACAAGGCATCAGCAGTCATAGCTGTTCCATCACCGGTCTGAGCTACCATTCCCGGCTGAACTACTCCAACTGGTTTAATGTAATTGTTCAAAAACATTAGTAAATATTTTTTGTGTGTGATCTAATATGTTCAAACAAGTTCGATTACGATTTGATATAATAATTATTATTATTCAATCATTGTGCGGAGTTTAATATTAATTAATATTAAAATATTTTAAATCCACTTCCATCTATATGATTTATCTTTAGACAAGGCATCAACAGCCATAAAGCTGATAGAAAAAATAATATTTTTAATATCTCAAAAAGAAATATTCAAATTAATGTCTATGTTCATGATATAATATTAATTGCTCTTTATTATACAAATTACTCTTATTGTTTGTAACAGATTGTACAATACAATTTTGAAATAATAAATTTGATTTTGAATAACTATATATGTATATATGAGATTTGAAGACATTTTGTAGCCTTAAATGGTTTTACGTTTTGTCTATTAAAGCCTTAATGGCTTTTCATTTTGGACGTTGCTCAGTCAAAGTAAACTGACAATTTAGACTTAATTGTATTTATGTTTCAAAATGTTTTAATTTTCTAATGAAAATGTTTGTTTGTAAGAGTCATTCCATTTTGAAAAAGCCATTATGGCTTGGACGTTATCTGAAAGATAGTCCATTTATTTTGGACTATATATATTTCTATGTTTTCATCTTCTAAGTAGTGTGAACAAAGTTAAAAACTTTTCTTTCCTTTTCTGTTGTGCTGGATTTTCTTTTCATAAGTTTTTGTTGTTTCTGCTCCTAGTTATACTATAAAAGCTTGTTGAATCCTGGGGATACGCCTAATAATATTCATCACGATGTGGACGAAATATCCTTAAGGACAGTGTCCTTGACACGCCTCAAGCTAAACTTTTTATTCTCCACAATCATCCAATTTTTTCAACAATCTTAAGGATATTTTCACGTAGTTATTATGGAGAATAGCGCTGCTAATATTGTTGTTGATGCTACTACATGTCACGACCCTAAATCCGGACCCGGTCGTGATGGCGCCTCTCATGAAGACAAGGTCAGCCGACTCTTTCCCATTTCAGTTTTTAAACAATTAATAATAATAATAATAATTAAGTCATTTAACATTATAAAACCCCAAAATATGGTGAATAATAAAATTTCGCGGAAATACAAAATCAACACAGCCCGATACTGAGGTGTCACTAGTCATGAGCATCTAAAAACCCGAAATAATCGAGATAAGTCTATAGAGTTTAATACAAAACTAAAACAAGGAGACATAGGATAGGGAAGAAGCTCTGGGCTGCGAACGTCGGCAGCTACCTAGAAAATCTTCGGATCCGCCTGAGCTGGAAAGATCAAAACTTAGGAGCGGGACCAGATGCGCTTGAATCTACACACGGGGTGCAGGGAGTAAAGTGAGTACTCCAACTCAGTAAAATAGACTATAATGAAGCAGTAAAACAGGTAAGAACAATGAAATCATGTAAGACACATTATAGGCTATAATGAAGCAGTAAAACAGGTAAGAACAGTGATTCAGTAAAGATATGTAAAAATTATATAAGTTCAGTTCAAACTTCAAGAAATGCCTATTCAACAATTAAACAGGGAAATAGCAGACAAATAAGACAAATAAACACATAAAGGATTACCCTCAGGCACAATGTCAACAATACCAGTCCCTTGGGCTATATCTCACATCACAATGGGTACTCGCGCTCATTGGGGGTGTGCAGACTCCTAGAGAGGCCCCTTTCGGTCCAAGCGCAATATCAAGCCATCTCGTGACATCATCACTAGGCCCTCGGCCTCATATAAACAAGCCACCTCGTGGCGTACATATCTCAGGCCCTCGGCCTCATAATCATAATCAGTGTTTCCTCACAAATAGGCCATCGGCCTTACTCAGTCAAAATCCTTACAAGCCACTCGGGCAATCGCAAAATATGATTCTCAGCTCAAAATATTGTTTAAAAGATCATTTAAGTGTTAAAAATAGAGTAAACATGGTTGAGTTATGAAAATAGTGGAATATAGCATGACTGAGTTCCAGTATGAAGTCAAAACAGTGAGGAAATATCAATAAAATTCCCCTAAGGGTTCAAATAGTTGGCACGAATCCCAAATGTGGCATTCAGCCCAAAACAAGATGATACCAAATAGATTTTAGTCAAATACGCAGTAAAATAGTCATTCGGGACGGACTAAGTCATAATCCCCAACAGTGCACGACCCCACGCTCGTCATCTAGCATGTGTGTCACCTCAATATAGCATAACAATGTGCAAATCCAGGGTTTCATACCCTCAGGACATCATTTACAATTATTACTCACCTCAATCCGGTCAAATCTCTAGCTCGCGAAGCCTTTTCCCCTCGAATCAGCCTCCACTCACATCGAATCTATCCAAAATCAGAATCACGACGTCAAAATATGCTAAGGGAACGAAGCCCAAGCGAAAATAATCAATATACGACACAAATCCCGAAATTACCAAAACCCGACCTCCGGCCCACGTCTCAAAATTCGATAATTTTTACATCAACAAATCCTTTATCTCCCCACGAGTTCATACATATCAAAAGTTCTGAAATCCGACCACAAATGGTCCTTCAAATCCTCAATCAAAGGTCTAAGTTTCCAAGCCCTAGTTTCCCAAACTTGATCCTTCATTTCCATAAATTACAAGCCTAATCCGTGAAATAATATCATAGGAACGTGTTTTAGGTCCAAAATCCTTACCTCAATGAAGTTCCATTGAAATCCATCTTCAAAATCGTCCAAAGAGCTCCAAAGCCGACTCAAAAATGGTGAAATAGCTCAAAAATCGCGAAGGACACAGTTTATACCTTTTGGCCCAGGCATTTTCGCATCTGCGGCCATATACCTGCTTCTGTGGTACCGCATTTGCGGTCCTTGAACCGCTTCCGCGGAAATCACTTAAAATGTCCATTCTGCATCTGCGATGAAATATCCGCATCTACGCCATCGTAGGTGAGGTTCCTAGACCGCTTCTGCGGTTCCTGCTCTCCTAGCCCCTTTCCACTTCTGCGACCAACCGTCTGCATATGCGGCGTCACACTTGCGGTCCCCAATCCGCAGGTGCGAAAATACCAGAAGCAGAAAATCTGCACCTTCTTCAAAAATCCCAAACACTCCGTCAACCATCCAAAATCACCCCGAGGCCCCCGGGACCTCAACCAAAAGCACAAACATATTCCAAAACCTTATTCAAACTTGTACCAATCTTCAAAACACCTCAAACAACATTGAATCAACTAAAACACATCGAATTCAAGCCTAAGTTTCCAAGTATCTTCCGAATTTTGCTTTTGATAAAAAACCCAACCAAACCACGTCCAAATGACCTGAAATTTTGCACACACATCCCAAATGACACAACGGAACTACTGCCACTCTCGGAATTCTATTTCGACCCCTATATCAAAATCTCGCCTACCAACTGGAAATCACCAAAATCTCAACTTCGCCAATTCATGCCTAAATCTACTCCGAACCTCCAAAACTCATTCCGGTCATGCTCCTAAGTCCCAAATCACCTCCCAAAGCTATCCGAACCATCAGAACTCACATCCAATCCCTCTAACACATAAGTCAACATCTGATTGACATTTCCAACTTAAGCTTCCTCAAAAGAGACTAAGTGTATCAAACCTTACCAAATCCTTTCCGAACCCGAGCCGAACAACCCGATCACGTATAGAACCGATAGACAAAGCAATAAGAAGTAGAAATGGGGGAAATGGAGCGATAACTCATGAGACGACTGGTCGGGTCATCACACAACAGCTGCTGCACCAACTGTTTCTATTGATGTTCCATTACCAATTACCTATGCCAAACCTTTTCCTGATGTTTCGAAAATTGAGATTTTTGGTGGAGATAATTTTAAGCGTTGGCCAGACCGGTGCATTCTATTTTGGATAAGCATGGAGTTGCTTTTGCAGTAACTGATCCTAAGCCAACTGAAGCAACTTCCATTCAGATGGATCAATGGGTTCGTGCTAATAAGGTATGTAGACATACTATAATTTTTACTTTTTCTAATGAATTGTTCGATGTCTACGTTTCCTACAAGGAGGCAAAAGAAATCTAGGAGACAATAATAACAAAGTACACTGTTGAAGATGCTACTTAACAAAAGTTTGTAATTGGAAACTACTACAAGTGGGAGATGATAGAGGACAAAGACGTAACTGCACAAATCAACGAATATCACAAGTTGATTGAAGATCTCAAATTTGAAGATATTTCTCTGCCCGAACAGTTTGTTGCTGGTATGCTTATAGAAAAACTTCCCAAATCTTGGAGTGACTACAAATAACAATTGAAACACAAACACAAGCAATTGTCACTGAAGGACTTGGTCAAGCATGTTTTAGAAATAAATTCAGTGTTCCGAGGCCTTAAAACGCCTTTTTTGTCCCACCTCGATTTGTGTGCGCAATCCGAGTACGTATCCAGAAAGCCATTATGTCAAAATCTGTGAAAATTGATAAATTTTGCCTTTAAAATAAATTTAAGTTTACTTCGGTCAATATTTTGGGTAAACAGATCCGGACCCATGATTTGACGGTCCCAAAGGATCCGTAGGAAAATATGGGACTTGGGCGTATGCCCAGAATCGAATTCCGAGGTCCCAAGCCCGAGAAATGAATTTTTAAAGAAAATTATTTTCTGGAATATATATGAGTTTTTGGAAATGAAATATGTTTGCAATTTGTTGGTATCGGGCCCGTATCTTTGTTTCGGATCCCGGTACAGGTCTTATATGTTATTTAAGTCGAGCCTGTAAAATTTGGTAAGAAACGGAGGTCATATGACGTGATTCGGAACCTTAGTTGTAAAATTTGAAACTTTAAAAGTGCTTGAGATTTTCTTTGATTTTGATGCAAAATTCATAGTTGTTGATATTATTTTAATGATTTGATTGCAAGAGCAAGTCCGTATGATATGTTTGGGTTAGTGTGCATGTTTAGTTTGGAGGCCCGAGGGCTCGGGTGAGTTTTGAATAGGCCACGAAGTGAAATTTGGACTTAGGAACTCGCAAATGCGAGATCGCAAATGCGAATAAAGCATCGCAAATGCGAAAGAAGGGCTGGGCAGGCCTGATCGTAAATGCGATCATTTGGTCGCAAATGCGGAAGACCCAAGTCGCAAATGCGACGTCTGCCTCGCAAATGCGAACCCTTCAAAAATATGGGGTGGTCGCAAATGCGATAAAATCTTTGCAAATGAGAAGAGGCCAGTCTTCTGAAGGGTTCGCAATTGCGAACCCTAGTCGAAATTGCAACATCTGCGACCTGCAAATTCATGACTTAGCCGAAAATCTTTCATTTTTCAAACTCTTTCAAAACATAAACTCTCTTGGGCGATTTTCCAAAGAAAGGTTCTTCTCCAAATCGATTGTAAGTCATTTCTAATTTGTTTTCTTCAATCTTTAACATCTTTTCACATGATTTCAACTCAAAATCAAGGGTTTTTATGGGGGAAATTGGTGTTTTGGGTAGAACCTAGGGTTTTCAAATTTTAGGGTTTTGGACCTTGATTTGAGGTCCGATTTCAAAATAAATTATATATTTGGGTTCGTGGGGGAATGGGTAATTGGGTTTTGGTTCGAACCTCGGGTTTTGACCATGTGGGCCAGGGGTGATTTTTAACTTTTTAGGGAAAAACTTTAGAAAACCCATTTTCATGCATTAGAATTGATTCCTTTAGTGTTTATTGATATAGTTAAATAACTTATGGCTAGATACGAGCGGATTGGTGGTGGAATCAAGAGGTAAAGCGGTAGTTGAGACTTGAATTGTGTTCGTAGCATCGAGGTAAGTGTTTGGTCTAATCTTAGCTTGAGGGATTAGGAGTTGTGTCCTATTTGCTATGTGTTATTTGTTGAGTACGAAATATAGGCATGGTGACAAGTATCTATACGTTGGTGTCAAACATGCCCGTGAGTCTTATACTATGATTAATGTGACTCCATTTGTATTGTTCATGCCTTATGTGATGATTTCTATTGTTGAACAAAGCTTGTGGAAGTAATATTGGTATTTGAATATTGAAGAGCGTTGGCTCAAGTTGTAAAATGAATTGTGGAAGTATAATTGGCAATTAAACCTTTTAGAGCATTGGCTCAAATTGTGAATTGAGTTTTGAAGTAAATGTTAAAAAGAAAAGAGGATTATGAAATTATCTCCCTTGCCAGGATGTTGTTGTTTAATGTTGTCTCCCTTCTCGGGATGCTATTGTTGATATTGTTTTCCTTGCCGGGATTTAATTGTAAATTTGTTGATCCCCTTGCCCTTATTGCTTTGTGATTGTTGTTTGGGTGAGGAAGAGTGTTAAAGCATGAAGGGTGATGTCGTGCATTGTTTTGGTGAGAGAGTGTTAAAGCACGAAGGGTGATGTCGTGTATGATTTTGTGAGGAAGAGTGTAAAAGCACAAAGGGTGATGCCGTGCCGCACGATGTACAATTCTATGCTGATTATATTGACTTTTATGGTGAGGACTAGAGTAAAAGAATGAAGGGTGATGCCATGCCGATTATATTGATTCTTATGGTGAGGACAAGAGTAAAAGCACGAAGGGTGATGTCGTGCACTTGTTTGATTTTTGATTCTTGTTGATAATTGAGTTTTGGGTTTCCTTATATTTACCTGGTGTTCTTCTGATTTTATTTGATGTTTCCCCGCAGCATGTTTCCCCTTCCCATCGTTAACTATACAATCCTGCTTTTATTTTCTGCGGTATATGATTTAACTATATAGGTTTATTTGGTAGTCTGGTCCTAGCCTCGTCACTACTTCGCCGAGGTTAGGCTAGGCACTTACCAACACATGGGGTCGGTTGTGCTGATACTACACTCTACACTATGTACAGATCCCAGTACAACAGCTTTCGGTCCTTAATTTTGGGGTTGCTGCCTTCAGTCCATTCAGAGATCCGAGGTAGTCCTGCTGGCATCCGCAGGCCTTGGCGTCTCCTTCTATCCTTTTACTCTATTTATTTTATGTATTTCCGAGACAATGTTGTAATAACTCTTTCGGGCCTTTATTTGTAGTATTCCTGGACAGTCTGTGAAATTGTGACACCAGTCTTGGGTAGTTTATGTATGGATTGGTATTGACATATTTATTAATATATTACATTTCAGTCTTCTACTTTCAATTTCCACTGTTATTATAATGTTAGCTCTTAATTGTTAAAGGATTAAAAATGGTAAAAAAGGTAAGTAATTCAAATGGTTGTCTTGCCTAGCTTTCACTAGTATGAGCCATCACGACTCCCGAGGATGGGAAGTCCGGGTTGTGACAAGTTGGTATCAGAGCTCTAGGTTGCTTAGGTCTCACAATTTATGGACAAGCTTAGTAGAGTCTAAGGGATCGGCACGGAGACGTCTGTATTTATCCCTAGAGGCTACAGAGTTAGAAAAAACTTCACATCTATTCTTTCTTATCGTGCGGTTTGGTTTCTCAATGCTAATTGAATTTTTACTCTATTCTTTTGCAGATGGCGAGAACACGTGCTTCCTCATCCACTGATCAGCAGCCCGAGCCCCTAGCAACAGCTCCCACGAGGGGCAGAGGGTGAGGCCGAGGCTATGTTAGAGGGCGAGGCCGAGGCCGTATTAGAGGCCGAGGTAGGGGCAGAGCTCAGCCCAGAACAGCAGCACCAGCGGTGGAGCCTCAAGTTGAGTTTGATGATGAGGTTCTGGCCCAGGCAGTTCCGGTAGGCCCAGCTCAGGTCCCAGAGGGGTTCATTGCTACCCTAGTACTCCAAGATGCTCTAGTCCATCTAGTGGGCCTTATGAAGAGTGTCACCCGGGCAGGCTTGCTTCCTGTAGCACCAGCCGTCTCTTAGGCTGGAGGAGGAGCCCAAACTCTCGCTACCCGCACTCCGGAGCAGATGGCTCCCTAGTTTCAGACTCCAGCAGCTCAGCTAGTTGGAGTAGTTTAGCCGGGTGCGGTAGCTCAGACTAGTGATAGAGCAGTCTGCTCATTCCTTGTGGAGATTGGACAGGTTTACCAAGCTTTTCACTAACACTTTCAGCAGTGCATCTTCTGAGGATCCCCAGGATTATTTAGATAGTTTTCATGAGGTTCTCAAGAACGTGGGGATAGTGGAGACCAACGGGGTCGACTTTTCTACTTTTCGCTTGTCTGGATCCGCCAAGACATGGTGGAGAGATTATTGTTTGGCTAGACAAATTGGGTCACCAGCTTTGACTTGGGATCAATTTTCTCAGCTATTTTTGGAGAAGTTTCTTCCTGTAATTTAGAGAGAGATCTATCTCCAACAGGGTTCTATGACTGTTACATAGTACGAGACCAGGTTTATTGATTTAGCCCGTCATTCTCTACTTATACTTCCCATTGAGAGAGAGAGTGAGGAAGTTCATTGAGGGACTCATTCAGCCTATTCGACTTTAGATGGCTAATGAGACAGTGAGTGAGATTTCTTTTCAAGAGGCGGCTAATATGGCCAGGAGAGTTAAGATGGTTCTATCACAGGGAGGTGGTCATTGGTTTGACAAGAGGCCTTGTCATTCAGGCAGATTCAGAGGCGCCTCATCTGGAGGCAAGGATTCATATGGTAGAGGCCATCCTCCTAGGCCTTTTCAGTCAGCATCAGGTTTCTCACGGTGCTTCAAGTGGTCGTGGTTCTCATATGCAGTATTCTGATTAGCAGTCCTACAGTGCACCACCAGCTCATATCAGTGCACTGTCGCTCTAGAGTTTTTGGGGTGGTCATTCAGGTCGTCAGGGTTAGTAGTCTCAGCAGCTGAGGGCTTGTTATACTTGTGGCAATATGAGTCACATTACTAGATTTTGCCCTCGAGCATCGAGCAACTCTGGGCATCAGGATTCCCGTGCCATAGTTCAGGCACCGAGTATTCCACAGTCCGTTCAGCCAGAAAGAGGCGGAGGTAGAGGTGATAGAGGTAGAGGTAGAGGTATTAGAGGTGGAGGTCAGGCCGCTAGAGGTGGAGGCTAGCCAACAAGAGGCCGTCCCAGAGATATAGTTTAGAGTGGTAGAGCCCAACCCCGATGTTATGCTCTTCCATCCAGGCATGAGGCTGAGGCTTCCGATTTAGTTATCACAGGTACTATTCTAGTTTGTAGTAGATATGCTTCAGTTCTATTTGATCCAGGGTCTACATACTCCTATGTGTCATATTATTTTGCATTGTATCTGGTCATTCCTAGTGATTTTTTGAGTGCTCCTGTATATGTGTCTACACCGGTGGGTGATTCTATTGTGGTAGATTGTGTCCATCGTTCATGTATAGTTGTGATTGAGGGTCTTGAGACTCGTGTAGATTTGTTACTTTTGGACATGGTTGATTTTGATGTCATATTGGGGATGGACTGGTTATCACCTTACCACGCTATCTTGGACTATCATGCCAAGACTATGACCTTAGCCTTGCCGGAATTACCTCGTTTAGAGTAGAGATAGACTCCTGGTCATTCTACCAGTAGTGTTATCTCATATATGAAGGCTCGACGTATGGTCGAGAAGGGATGTTTGGCTTATTTGGCATATGTTCATGAATCTAGTGCCGAGGTTCCTTCTATTAATTCTGTGCCTGTTGTTCATGAGTTTCCTAAGGTATTTCCTTCAGACCTGTTTTGTATGCCACCCGACAGGGATATTGACTTTTGCATTGAGTTGGCTCCGAGCACTCAACCCATTTCTATTCCGCCGTATCGTATGGCCCCACCTGAGTTGAAAGAATTGAAGGAGCAGTTGCAAGACTTGCTTGATAAAGGCTTTATTAGACCTAGTGTCTCGCCTTGGGGTGCGCCAGTATTGTTTGTTAAGAAGAAGGACGAATCGATGAGGATGTGTATAGATTACCGGCAGTTGAACAAGGTTACAATCAAGAATAAGTATCCATTGCCAAGGATTGATGATTTTTTTGATCAGCTTCAGGGTGCCAAGGTATTTTCGAAGATTGACTTGAGATCTACCTACCATCAGTTGAGGATTAGGGCATCCGATGTCCCTAAGACAGCTTTCCGCACTCGGTATGGGCATTATGAGTTCGTGATGATGTCATTCGGGTTGACAAATGCCCCAGCAGCTTTTATGGATTTGATGAACCGAGTGTTCAGGCCTTACTTGGATTCATTCGTGATAGTCTTCAATGATGATATTTTGATCTATTCCCACAGCCGGGAGGAACATGAGCAGCATTTGAGAGTGGTTCTTCAGACTTTGAGGGATAGTCAGTTGTATGCAAAGTTTTCGAAGTGTGAGTTCTAGTTGAGTTCAGTTGCATTCTTAGGTCATGTTTTATCAGCAGAGGGTATTCAGGTTGATCCAAAGAAGATAGAGGCAATCAAGAACTGGCCTAGACCCGCATCAGCTACAGAGATCCGTAATTTCTTGGGTTTGGCAGGCTATTATCATCAGTTTGTGGAGGGGTTTTCATCTATTGCAACCCCAATGACCAGGTTGACCCAGAAGGGTGCCTAGTTCAGGTGGTCGGACAAGTGTGAGGCGAGCTTTCAGAAGCTCAAGACAGCTTTGACTACGGTGCCAGTGTTGGTTTTGCCCACAGGTTCAGGGCCATATACAGTTTATTGTGATGCATCTTGTATTGGACTTGGTGCAATGTTGATGCAGGATGGCAAGGTCATTGCTTATGCTTCGTATCAGTTGAAGATTTATGAGAAGAACTATCCGGTTCATGATTTGGAGTTAGTAGCCATTGTTCACGCGTTGAATATTTGGAGGCATTATCTGTATGGTGTGGCATATGAGGTGTTCACGGATCACAAGAGTTTGCAATACTTGTTCAAGCAGAAGGAGCTAAATTTGAGGCAGAAAAGGTGGTTGGAGCTATTGAAGGACTATATATCACCATCTTCTATCATCCGGGAAAGGCCAATGTGGTGGTCGATGCTTTGAGTAGGAAGATAGACAATATGGGCAGTCTCGCGTATATTCCGATCGGTGAGAGGCCGCTTGCTTTGGATATTCAGGATTTGGCCAATCAGTTCGTGAGGTTGGATGTTTCTGAGCCCAGCCGTGTGTTAGCTTGCATAGTCGCTCATTTTTCTTTATTGGAGCGTATCCGAGATCGGCAATATGATGACCCTCATTTGTGTGTCCTTAGAGACACGGTGCAACACAGAGGTGCCAAGCAGGTTACATTAGGAGATGATGGCGTTTTGAGGCTGCAGGGTCGAGTTTATGTGTCTAATGTGGATGGACTCCGGGAGTTGATTTTAGAGGAGGCCCATAATTCCCAATACTCTATTCATCCGGACACCGCTAATATGCATCAGGATTTGCGGCAATATTATTGATGGAGGAGAATGAAAAAGGATATTGTTTCATATGTGGCTCGGTGTTTGAATTATCAACAGGTAAAGTACGAGCATCAGAGACCTGGTGGTCTGTTCTAGAAGATTGAGATTCCTGAGTGGAAGTGGGAGCGGATCACTATGGACTTTGTTGTTGGATTCCCACAGACTTAGAGGAAGTTCGATACAGTGTGGGTTATTGTTGATAGGCTGACCAAGTCAGCACATTTCATTCTTGTGGCAGTCTCCTATTCTTCCAAGAGGTTAGCTGAAATCTATATTCGAGAGATTGTTCGTCTTCATGGTGTGCCCGTATCTATCATTTCGGACCGAGGTACGCAGTTTACCTCACATTTCTGGAGATCAGTTCAGTGGGAGTTGGGCACACGGGTTGGGTTGAGCACAACATTTCATCCTCAGACGGACAGGCAATCCGAGCGCACTATTCAGATTTTGGAGGATATGCTTCGAGCTTGTGCCATTGACTTTGGAGGCTCGTCGGATCAGTTTTTTCCTTTAGCAGAGTTTGCCTACAACAACAGCTACCAACCAAGCATTCATATGGCTCCTTATGAGGCTTTATATGGTAGGTGATGTCGGTCGTCGGTTGGATGGTTTGAGCCGGGAGAGGCTCGGTTGTTGGGTATGGATCTAGTACAGGATGCCTTGGACAAGGTTAGGATCATTTAGGATAGGCTTCGTATAGCTCAGTCCAGGCAAAAGAGTTATGCCGACCGTAAGGTTCATGATTTGGCATTCATGGTCGGCGAGCGGGTGTTGCTTCGGGTGTCGCCTATGAAGGGCGTGATGAGATTTGGGAAGAGGGGCAAGCTTAGACCTAGGTTCATTGGCCCATTTGAGATTCTTGATCGAGTGGGAGAGGTGGCTTACAGATTTGCATTGTCGCCGAGTTTATCAGCTATGCATCCAGTGTTTTATGTGTCCATGCTTCGGAAGTATCACGGCGATCCATCCCACATGTTTGATTTCAGCATTGTCCAGTTGGACAAGGACTTGTCCTATGAGGAGGAGCCGGTAGCTATTCTAGACTGACAGGTTCGTCAGTTGAGATCGAAAAGTTTCCCTTCTGTTCATGCTTAGTAGAAAGGTCAGCCTACTGAGGCATCGACCTGGGAGTCTAAGTCTGATATGCAGAGTCGTTATTCCCATCTTTTCTTCGACTCAGGTACTTCCTTCTTATGTCCGTTCGAGGACGAACGATTGTTTTAGAGGTGGAGAATGTGATGACCCAAAAGGACATCACTTGTTTTAGAAATAAATTATGTGTTTTGAGACCTTAAAACCTCTTTTTTTGTCCCACCTTGATTTGCGTGCGCCGTCCAGGCACGTATCCAGAAAGCCATTATGTGAAAATATGTGAAAAATGATAAATTTTGCCTTTAAAATGAATTTAAATTGACTTCGGTCAATATTTTGGGTAAACGGAGCATACCCGTGATTTGACGGTCCCCGAGGGTCCGTAGGAAAATATGGGACTTGGGCGTATGCCCGGAATCGAATTCCGAGGTCCCAAGCCCGAGAAATGAATTTTTAAAGAAAACTATTTTCTGGAATATATATGAGTTTTTGGAAATGAAATATGTTTGGAATTTGATGGTATCGGGCCCGTATTTTGGTTCCGGAGCCCGGTACAGGTCTTATATGTGATTTAAGTCGAGCCTGAAAAATTTGGTAAGAAACTGAGATCATATGACATGATTCGAAACCTTAGTTGTAAAATTTGAAACTTTGAAAGTTCTTGAGATTTTCTTTGATTTTGATGCTAAATTCATAGTTGTTGATGTTATTTTGATGATTTGATTGCACGAGCAAGTCTGCATGATGTTTTTGGGTTAGTGTGCATATTGGTTTGGAGCCCCGAGGGCTCGGGTAAGTTTTGGATAGGTCACGGAGTGAAATTTGGACTTAGCAATTGCTGGTATGTTGCAGGTCTGCAGGCTTTGCAAATGCGAGATCGCAAATGCGAATAAAGCATCGCAAATGTGAAAGAAGGCCTAGGCAAGCCTGATCGCAAATGCGATCATTTGGTTGCAAATGCGGAAGACCCAAGTCGCAAATGCGACGTCTGCCTCGCAAATGCGAACCCCTCAGAAATATGGGGTGGTCGCAAATGCAATAAAATCTTCGCAAATGCGAAGAGGACAGTCTTCTGAAGGGTTTGCAATTGCGAACCCTAGTCGCAATTGCGAACCTTAGTCGTAATTGCGACATCTACGGCCTGCAAATTCATGACTTAGCCGATAATCTTTCATTTTTCAAACTCTTTCAAAATATAAACTCTCTTGGGCAATTTTCCAAAGAAAAGTTCTTCTCCAAATCGATTGTAAGTCATCTCTAACTCATTTTCTTCAATCTTTAACATCTTTTCACATGATTTCAACTCAAAAATCAAGGGTTTTCATGGGGAAAATTGAGTGTTTTGGGTAGAACCTAGGTTTTTTAAATTTTAGGGTTTTGGACCTCGATTTTAGGTCCGATTTCAAAATAAATTATATATTTGGGTTCGTGGGGGAATGGGTAATCGGGTTTTCGTTTGAACCTCGGGTCTTGACCATGTCGGCCCGGGGGCGATTTTTGACTTTTTGGGAAAAACTTTAGAAAACCCATTTTTATGCATTAGAATTGATTCCTTTAGCGTTTATTGATATAGTTAAATAACTTGTGGCTAGATACGAGCAAATTGGTGGTGGAATCAAGAGGTAAAACAATAGTTGAGACTTGAATTGTGTTCGTGGCATCGATGTAAGTGTTTGGTCTAACCTTAGCTTGAGGGATTAGGAGTTGTGTCCTATTTGCTACGTGTTATTTGTTGAGTACGACGTATAGGCATAGTGACGAGTGTCACACCTCCTTTTTGCGCGCCCGCCCCGAAGGGTTAAATGCGCGAGGGGTTTTTTCCAATTTAACTGACAATATTCGAAATGGGATTATTTATTTAATTCAGAGTCGCCACTTGGGAAAAGTTTGGATTTTGGTATCCCAAGTCACCGGTTTATCTTGAATCCCAAATCGAGGAAATTTTCGACTTTTCCAAATGAAGTCTGCGAACCAGAAATTCTAAGTAAGGAATTCTGTTGACCCGAGGGAAGGTGTTAGGCACCCTCGAATCTCGTGGTTCTAGCACGGTCGCTTAAATTGTTATAATGGCTAAATATCTGATTTAAATACATGTTGTGACTTATGTGCTTTTATTAAGTTTACACCACTTTATAATTGTCATTTATTTTTATAGAATTGCAACGTCGTGAAAATGCATCTCGAACCACGTCACAATCAATGCACCCGTGGTCGTCGACACATTTTGACTCCGTTGAGATTTGGGTTTGGGTCACATCAATGTGCACCCGTGTTTAAGAAGGTTAAATTATTAAAGGTGCGCCTAAAGCAACTAGCGTATTGTTATTTTGGGAAGGCCGTAAAATTCGCTAAACGGCCTGTCCCGAATTCTAAGTATTTTAATATATACATTTAGAGGGCCCCGCAGCTTGTGCATTTTTGTTTGTCGAGGCTCGTCTCAATTTTATTTAAAAGGATAAACCTACAGTGACTATATTTTCCTATTAATGTTTGTCTCCAGAAATAGAAGAAAGAAAATGTATGTTAATTGAATTGCAGGCTTAGCCAAACCCGACCTCTTATTAATTAACTGATTGATTACTGCGAGGCAAAAAATTATGCTTTATTAGGCATGCTTTCAATTTGACAAAATAAATTGCATACAAGATAAATATCATGCTAAACTCACCGTAGGCGTCTATCTCATTTTATTTGGACTGACCTTTTGAACAGATTAACAGTATTGACTACTATGAATTATTACCAATGAGATTCAGACGTGATCCTATAAACTGCCTAACACGACCCAATTTGATAGAGTTAGTTCGAACGATTCAGAATTATGATGGGTCTTTCTGTTGAATTAAAACATCATGCCTTTCATGTTAGGGAACAAGAACAGAAATTGATATTTGACTGCCGATATGCTAAGCACACACGCACTCTTCGTCGTACAGACCTCTTAATAACTATAACCACGTGATGCTGGATAGACTAAAACTTCTGTTAAGTACATATGGCGCAAAGGTATATTTTAATGAGCTATAAACTGATCTAAACAAATATATCATCTTCCGACACATCTGATCTAACAATAATCCTGTCTAGTAATCCACCTCGGTTAGGATGTACATCAATTCGTACAGAGTGATTGTAGATAAAAATGAACTAAACCAAATACAAGCTAACTAACACTCAATTTGCTATGTTTTTTTTAAAACACAAGTATTGTAAAATAAACAACATTCATTTCTTTATTTCTACTTCAAACTTCAAGCTTTCAGCCAACAAGGTTTCAGGAGTGTGTACCTGGAAATGCTTACAATCGAAGAAGAAGGGAAGTCAGTAGAGTGACAATGGCAACAGAAACAGCAGCAGTAACAGCAGGTAACAAATAGAACAACTCCCAGTACAAGATACAGTTAGAGCCGATGGAAAAATGGCAGAAATACAGCAATAACTAGTAGCATAGAAACAGAGATCCAGGCAATCCAATTCCAGGAGAAACAGACCAATACAAACCAACCAATGGACTTAGCCAATACTTGAAAGAAGACAGAACTGATTGAACAGTTTGAACAAACTAAGAATCGAACAAACAGCAAGAAGAAAACAGTTTCTGATTTTTGTGATATCCCTCTCACTGTCTCCTTTCTTTTCAAAATCCAATGTCAGTCTTGAAATCTATTTGAGCTATCAAAAGAATTCTTTTTCCAGTTTTCTGTTTTTCAGATCTCAGCTCTCAATGTTCAATCTGAGTTCCCTATGTGCATCTGTGTGTCTGTGTCTTAATGTGTATCCTCCTCTTCTTTTTTTTATCTCTATGTGTATCCCCCTCTTATAAGCCTAAAACTCAACCCTTTAACAGCCTGTTTATCAATCAGAAAACCCCTCCCATGTGCTGTCTTCTTTTCAGTTTCCACTTACTATTTAAATAAAAACACACCCCCATGATATTCCCTGGCAGACTTACCTTTTGAGTAAGGTTTATTATTTCTGAACTAAAGCAGAATATGGGCAGCAGAATGTAATCTGACAGCATATGCTGTCAAACTATTTTAACCCAAAAAGGGCCTTTATGCACATGTTGTGCACAAGTGCACATGCCCTCCAATTCAGATTGCTGCTAACAATCTAACCTTTTTATTTTTTGATTCAAATATAGCAACTATAAGTAGCCATACTTGATTCTTACTTTGATTCAAACAAAGTTGCAGCAGGCAATAGATTCAATTGTTAACATTCTAACTACTAAGATTAATTGACGACATTTGTCGACTCGACTATACTAATTATAACATATACAATCAAAGACCATGATCAGAAATCTAACAGTATCAAACATGCGATTCAAATTACACTGTCAAAACAAAATGCCCTTGGGAACTAAATAATCGAACAATTTCGAATTCAACTGACTATACAGTTTAACCACACACACATTATTAGTGAATGAAGAAGGACTTGACCAAATGCAAGGGCCCGGGCAAGGTGGACAACAACAGTTGATGAAAATCCGAAACACAAACTAAACAAGACATTTCGGCCAAACAAACGGACCTTTAATAAACACATGACATGAATAAAAACAAAGAGAAACAAGCTTACCTTAAAAATCCTTGGAAAAATCAGAAAAATCAGCTTGTGTTTGAACAGACCCTTCTCAAGGTTGAACGGACTTTAATCGAAGTGTTTCTCAAATGAGAAACACTTCGATTAAGGTCCATTAGACCCTAATCTCTTGGCTTAAACGGACACGGACCAGGCTTGGGGTTTCTAGGGTTCGTAGATGGTAGATTTGGGACTTGGGCTTCCATGGTTAGATTCGGACCAAACCAAGCATGGTTTGGTCACGAGGGAGGTCCGGGGACTATCTGGTATGAAACTGGGGTGCATCGGTGTAAGTTGAGGTTCTGCTCGAATCTTTAAATGAAGATTCGAGCAGCTAGGATCTGATTCGATGGAAAAGGATAACAGCTCTATGATCAGGATAATGAGGTGGTCCTATGGTGTCAAGGAGGGGGTCACCGGCGTCCATGCCGCCGGCTTTCATGGTGAAGGTGTACAGAGGCAGCTAGGGTTCAAAGGGTTCGGTCTGTGAAGATGATGAAAGGTGGGGGGTGTTTGGACGGGGCGTGGGGTATGGTTATAGGCTTATATAGTTAGTGAGGGGTCGATTCTTGGCCGTTGGATGGGGTGAGATGAAGGGTCAAGATCTTTTGGCTAGTAGGGAACGGTGTCGTTTCAACCAAAAGGGGTTTGGGTCGGTCCGGGTGGAACGGGTCGGGTTCATCATGGGTTATGTGGAAGTGATCTTGGCCGTTGATCAATCTGAGATCAACGGCCTAGATCAGACTCGATCACTACGACGTCGTTTGGACGCTCTAGACGTCAGCTGGTGTGGACCGGGTACACATGGGGTTTTGGGTTTGATTTTGGGCCTCGAATTAAAACGAAAATAGGCCCAAACTGATTTCAACCCAATTCTGCACTCTCTTTTTATTATATTTTTTATTTTAAAACAAAACCTAAGTAAATCAAATTAAAATTCATTAATTAAACACTTAATACAATTATTTGCACACATATATTAAAATATTTAAAGCAAGTAAAATTAAACAAAACAACAATCACGGACAAAGATGCATATTTATGATTTTTCTATTTAATAACCGGATTACGGTTCAAACTGCACATGACACACACGTTTTTTGTATTTTGTTTTAATAATAATAAAAAATGGACAAAAATCATAGATAATTAATAAAATGCCACGTGAAAAATCCAAAAATTGTACAGCAAGACCGATCGCTATTATTTTTTGTTTCTTTTGGAGTGATTGTCGCGTAAAACAAAAATCACGTGCTCACAGCTGCCCCTCTTTGTTCGGAAACACGAAGAGTTTTCGTGCAAAGATAAAGTGAGCGGATATGAGCGATTTTTGCCTATGGACTACTCCGTGTGAAGCATGTTTTGAAAGATCTGACCGAATCTTTGCTTCAAAGATTTCCTACATATCCTGGGCTAAATAGGAATCAGGTCAATGTAGTTCGGGAAATTTTTGGCAGCTGGGACTACCATGGGATTGCAATGCTTGCTGTTACTGTTGTTGCTGTGGTCACCGTTGCTTTACTGACCGCCTTATTACAACCAAAGAAAAATTGAAACTTAACTAAACACTTATATGCATGTCAACTGCTAGTTACAAGATCCCTATCTATGATTCTTTTGCGACTTGATCTTGGGTCTTAGCTGATTTTGCTTGGAGACTTCGATCTGAATCTTGATGCTTGCGAGTTGTAGGTTCTTGTTTAATCTCTGGGATGCTGAGTGAGACGCGACTGGCAGAGTTCAGGACCTTAATCAAATGTTGGAGTCGATCCGCCTTCCATTTATTCCGATATCTCGGGACATCTTCTTTTTGTCTTTTTCTTCTTTGATTCTGAGTTGAGACTCATCTCAGGGGTCGTTTCAATCCGTGTGGCTCGAGGTTAGGCCTGCAGGAAAAAACAAACGAACGAAATTTTCTGCCCCAGTTTCACTAGGGAAATTTCGTGAATTATTCGCCGGGAAGTTCATAAAATTGATGAAAGAGGATATGAATGCTCAGTTCAGGGTTGGAGCCCTAATACCGACTAGCTGGGGAGAAGTTTAGTTTAGAGTTGAAACCCTAATGCTGACTAAATGGAAAAGTTCAGTTTAGGGTTTAAAACCCTAATGCTGACTAAATGGAAAAAGTTCAGTTTAGGGTTTAAAACCCTGATGCTGACTAAATGGAAAAAGTTCAGTTTAGGGTTTAAAACCCTAATGCTGACTAAAGGGAAAGTTCAGTTTAGGGTTTAAAACCCTAATGCTGATTACAGGAAAAGCTCAGTTTAGGGTTTAAAACCCTAATGCTGGCTGAAGGAAAAATTCAGTTTAGGGTTTAAAACCCTAATGCTGACTAAATGGAAAAAGTTCAGTTTAGGGTTTAAAACCCTAATGCTGACTAAAGAAAAAATTCAGTTTAGGGTTTAAAACCCTAATGCTGACTGAATGGGAAAGTTCGAGAATGCTAGCTAACCTCTTTTTTTTGGATTTTCTTGTTTTAGTAGAAGATAAAAGGGAGTCTCGTGGAAACTTACCTTTCGAGTGAGTTCCTTATTGCCAAAATATTTCTTGTACCTATGTACCTTCTTCTTTGGGCGACACCTGTTTCTTGCACGGTTGTCTTGGATTATACCTGTTTCAACTTTTCAGACAAAGAACAATTGTTACTTCGGAAATGACGGTCGGTTGGGTGACCTTGATCGTTCCTAGTTGCTTTGTTCCGTCCTTATTTCTGTTGCGAAGTCCTGCCATTGATTGGATTCAAATGGCGAAACCCTTTAGACTGCTCAGGCTTGTATTTCCAGATTCTGTGATGATTTGCCTAGTAAGGCTCCTTTTTTTTTGTGTCCCGTTTTGCTTGGAGATTCTCAACGGGGATTTTATTGGAGGTATTCTGTGGGGATTTGTACAAAAGGCAGCTCTGTGAGGGAATATCTACAAAATGGATTCTTTGTAAGTACAAAAGGGACATGCTGGGGATTTGTCTTAAAACGAACTTTCCAGGATTTGTTGGTGTAAGCTTGCTGGGGGATTTTTACAAAAGGGATTCGCTGGGGATGTGCTGGGGAAATCCCTTTTTTGTATATATTTTTTTTATTAACAAAGGGAAGACTCTGTGGGGATCTGTACAAGAGAAAATCCGTGTGGATTTCACTGGAGCAAACCTTTTGGGGAATATTTACAAAGTAGATTCTTTGTGCGAATTTGTACAAAGGGAAGCCCTGTGGGGATTTGTCCGAGGCGGACTTGATGGGGAAATTTCTCTCTTTCCTCTTTACTTCGAACGCCGTCAAACATCATGATTCATTAGGTTTGGACAGACGCACCAACGAACGAGGTGTTTTCCTTCATGAAACGGAATTCCGTGAAACCAAACCTGCCACCTGTCCTTTCCGGTATATCTAGAACTTGGGGTTAAACATGAAAGAGATTTTAAGAAGAACAAAGAAAAGAGAAAACGAATTTCAGAAAAGGAGTGTCCCCTTCGGGACGAGAAAGACTTATCTGAGGAAGACAATGCTGGCTTTAAATGGACATGACATGCTTTTTGGACTGGACGCCTGATCTTCAATGAACTTACGTTTCCTGCCGAACCAAAAACGGATCTGTGATTCCAAACCGGTGGAACTTTGCCGAGATCTCCTTGGGTGGAGTCATTGTTTCGGCCAACAGCGCCCTTTGCGGGTTTTCGCTGGCTGACCTCTCTCATTTCTCTTCCTGTCATCGCTTGATAGCACTCTTTGCGAGTTTTTACTAAACAAGCTCTCTCATTTTGGTTTCCCTACTCCCGTCGCCTCGTGGTGCCCGAAGGTTTTCACCAACGAGACTCTCTCATTTTATTTCTCTCAATTTACAGTGTACCGGTCTCCATTTGTGACGTTTTTTGGTTCCCCGTTACCTTTGGTAATTGATCTGGAAGGCTTGTGTTTGGCGAAGAAAAGTAGATGATCTAAACCGCTTGACGTGCCCCGGTTTCAATTTCAGGGTGAATGGGGTTTTATTGTTGGTGTGACTGAACCTCAGGGAGAGGCTGCCTACGTATCCTTTCGGAATCAAGTCAAACGTAGTTCAGGCTCTCGACAAAATATTTTTTTTTTTTGTAAAGTCGCCGAAGGGATGTGTCCGGCTCAAAGGGCTTGTAGAGAGAGTCGGTAGTGGGAATAAAACCTTCAGCATTTCAAATGTGTCAGGATTGCCGAGGCGTCACTCAGACGTAGTATCTCTTGACTGCATCTGCATTTACTGCTGTTTCGGGGTCATTTCCTTCAATATCACCTAGATACAATGCTCCTCTCGGCAATATTTTTCTGATGATGTATGGGCCTTTACAATTTGGAGCAAATTTCCCTTTCGCTTCCTGGTGATGTGGCAGAATACGCCTCAGTACCAGCTGACCTACTTCGAAATTCCTGGGTCGGACTTTCTTGTTGTAGGCGCGGGCCATTCTTCGCTGGTACAACTGTCCGTGACAAACCGTGGCCATTCGCTTTTCATCGATCAAAGTCAATTTCTCTAACCGAGTCTTGACCCATTCGCTGTCTTCGATTTCTGCTTCGACAATGGTTCGAAGCGAAGGAATTTCTACCTCTGCCGGTATTACAGCCTCGGTCCCATAAACCAAAAGATAAGGAGTTGCTCCTACTGACGTGCGTACCGTAGTGCGATACCCCAACAATGCAAATGGTAACTGCTCATGCCACTGTCGGGAACTTTGGATCGTTTTCCTCAAAATCTTCTTGATGTTTTTGTTCGCCGCTTCCACAGCACCATTGGCCTTCGGCCGATAAGGAGTAGAATTCCTATGCGTTATCTTGAATCGCTCGCATACATCTCCCATCAAGTGACTATTCAAGTTTGCTGTGTTATCTGTAATGATAGTCGCAGGAATACCGAAACGACAGATAAGATTTGAGTGTACAAAATCCACTACAGCTTTTTTAGTGACCGACTTGAGAGTGACAACCTCTACCCATTTTGTGAAGTAGTCTATGGCGACTAGTATAAATCTGTGTCCATTTGAAGCCTTTGGCTCGATTGGTCCAATGACGTCCATGCCCCAGGCGACAAATGGCCAAGGCGCAGACATGGGATGCAGTTCTGTGGGAGGTGCATGGATCAAATCACCGTGCACCTGACACTGATGACACTTCCGAACGAAGCTAAAGCAGTCCTTTTCCATGGTCATCCAGTAATAACCTTCTCGAAGAATTTTCTTCGCTAAGACATACCCCTTCATGTGAGGTCCGCACACACCTGCGTGTACTTCGTGCATGATCTTTCTCGCCTCCTCGACGTCGACACATCTTAGGAGGTTGAGGTCCGGGGTCCTCTTATACAACAATTCACCGCTCAGAAAGAAACCACTTGCATGTCGCCTAATGGTTCTCTTTTGATCTCCAGTAGCATGCTCGGGGTATTCTTGCGTCTTCAAGAACCTCTTGATGTCATGGTACCAAGGTTGCGTATTTAATCCCGCCTCGATTAAATTGCAGTAACCGTGTCTTTCCCTGATTTGGATTTCCAAAGGATCGACGTGGGCATTGCCCGGGTAGGGTAGCATTGAAGCCAGAGTAGCAAGTGCATCTGCCAGTTCATTGTGACACCTCGGGATATAGCTGAATTCTATTGATTTAAAACGCTTGCCGAGGTCTTCCACGTACTGTAGGTAAGGGATAAGTTTGACATCCCGAGTTTCCCATTCACCTTGGGCTTGCCGGATAATCAAGTTAGAATCTCCCATAATCAGTAGGTCTTCGACATCCTGATCGATCGCCATATGCATGCCCATGATGCAGGCTTCATACTCAGCTGTATTGTTTGTTCAAAAGAAACGCAGTCTAGCTGTGGCGGGATAATGCTGACCAGTAGGTGAAATCAAAATTGCCCCGATCCCTACACCTTTGGCATTCACGGCTCCATCAAAGAACATCTTCCAAACATGAGCGTCCTCCGAGACTACTTCTACGGTGTTTACTTCTTCATCTGGAAAGTAGGTACTCAATGGCTGGTATTCCTCATCGACCGGATTTTCGGCCAAATGATCTGCTAATGCCTGGGCTTTTATTGCCGTGCGAGTGACATAGACTATGTCGAATTCAGTAAGCAAGATTTGCCACTTGGCCAGTCTCCCAGTAGGCATCGATTTCTGAAATATATACTTCAAGGGATCCAGCCTGCTTATGAGGAAGGTAGTGTGGGCTTGGAGATAATGTCTCAGCTTTTGAGCAACCCACGTCAGAGCGCAACATGTTCTTTCCAGCAGAGTGTACTTGGCCTCGTAGCCGGTGAATTTCTTGCTCAAATAGTAGATTGCTTGCTCCTTTTTTCCGGTTATGTCGTGCTTCCCGAGGACGCAACCAAAAGAGTTCTCCAAGACTGTCAGATACAAGAACAGTGGTCTCCCTGGCTCTGGAGGGACCAAAACTGGGGGATTCGAAATATATTCTTTGACTTTATCAAAGGCTTCTTGACACTCAGTTGTCCATTTGATCGCCGCATCTTTCCTTAACAGCTTGAATATGGGTTCACACGTGCTCGTCAGCTGGGCAATAAATCGACTGATGTAGTTCAATCTGCCCAACAAACTCATCACGTCTTTCTTTGTTCTCGGGGGAGGTAAATCTCTGATAGATTTTATCTTAGTTGGATCTAGTTCGATACCTCTCCTGCTTACGATGAAGCCCAAAAGTTTGCCCGACGGAACTCCGAAAGCACATTTGGCTGGGTTCAGCTTCAAGTCATACTTCCTTAGTCTCTCGAAGAACTTCCTCAAATCTTGGATGTGATTATCCTGCGTCCTGGACTTGACTATCACGTCGTCCACGTACACCTCTATTTCCTGATGCATCATGTCATGAAAAATGGCAGTCATGGCTCTCATGTAAGTAGCCCCAGCATTATTTAGACCAAATGGCATGACCCGATAACAGTAGGTGCCCCAAGGTGTGGTGAAGGCAGTTTTCTCGGCATCCTCTTCATCCATCAATACCTGATGATACCCAACGTAACAATCTACGAAAGACTGTATCTTGTGTTTGGCGCAATTATCAACGAGGATGTGGATGTTGGGCAGTGGGAAATTATCTTTAGGACTTGCTCTATTCAGATCTCGGTAATCTACACATACCCGAGTTTTCCAGTCCTTTTTCGGTACTGGAACCACATTTTCCAACCATGTTGTATACTGGACTACCCGAATCACTCCCGTTTTTAGTTGTTTGGTGATCTCCTCTTTAATCTTGTCACTGACCTCTGTTTTGAACTTTCGTTGCTTTTGTTGAACTGGAGGACAATCAGGATGGATCGGCAATTTATGAACCACTAGATCAACACCTAGTCCCGGCATGTCATCGTATGACCAAGCAAACACGTCTTTAAATTCAAAAAGAAGTTGAATTATCGCATCTCGCATTTCCTTATCCGTGTGAATGCTTATTTTGGTCTCCCGGATTTCTTCAGGAGTTCCTAAATTAACTGGTTCGGTGTCATTCAGATTTGGCTTAGGTTTATTCTCAAAATGTTCCAACTCTCGGTTTATTTCCCTAAAAGCTTCCTCTTCATCATATTCTGGTTCTGGGTTCATTAATTTACAGTTAAATAGCTCGTTGTGATCTGGTCGTGAAGTCCGCAAGCATGTCATATTTAAAGCCGCATTATTATAACTGAAAGGAAAGATAAAAGGAAGAATAACAAAAATCAGAACAAAGGAAAAAATGGGAAAGCAAATGACGATTTTTTTTATTTTTTTTGGGAAGTTGGAAGACAACAATGTTTACAACTTAGAAATTCAAAACAACGATTGAAAGGAAGAAAACGTTCAAATTATGTCCTGGAGATAACTTGTGACACAGGAAAGGTGGCAGGACAGGTCTACCCGGACTTCCGTCTAGTCGGGAATGGCGTGGCCTCTCAGTTTCGAAGTTTGGCGTTTGGCCCCACGTACAGCATCTCAGCAGTGCTTGTGCCTTCACCTGGTTGAACCATGTGAGTCTCGTAGAGCATTTCTCTCATTGCCCCACATATCTCTTCGATTTCCTCAGTCGTGAAGACCTCATCGTCTTCTTCTTTGGTGTACCTAGGCCTAATGAAAGTTTCATATAAATCCGGCAATGGTCGAGGTAACTTCCAACCCTCATTTTTCCTTTTCTTTGCCCACTCTTCATTTCCTGGAGTGGGTTTGAAACCTAGTCCAAAAGGTTTCTTGGTGGATAGCAAGGTGATGGGTTCTGTTATTCCCTGAAGGGTTCGTCCAAGCCCTTTCCCTGGCCTAAATCCGTGTCGGATCATTTCTTTGGCACCATAACTGAGGCGTTAGACAAGAAAGGTTGGGGGCAAGGTATTCCCTCTTCATGCTGCTCTGTCAGTACAATCTCGAAAGCTTGATAGACCGTATGTTCGCTCCCTTCTCTTGGTTCAAGATATGGGACGGATAGGTCCCGATAAATAGCATGCTCTTCTTCTCCATGGACCACGATCTCTCGGTCTTTGTACTCAAACTTCACCATCTGGTGAAGAGTGGAAGACACAGCTCCTGCCGCATGGATCCAAGGCCTGCCGAGGAGAAAATTGTAGGATGTATCCATGTTGAGCACCTGGAAGGTTACTTCAAACTCGACTGGTCCTATGACCAACAACAGGTCTATTTCCCCCATGGTATCTCTCTTGATTCCGTCGAAAGCCCTTACGCAGACATTGTTGGGTCGGATTCTTCCGGTCCCAATTTCCATTCTTTGTAGCATGGAGAGCGGGCAAATGTCAACACCTGAGCCCCCATCCAACATTACCCGCTTGACATAGTAGTCCTCGCATTTAACTGTTAGATGCAAGGCCTTGTTGTGTGCCGTTCCTTCTGGGGGTAAATCGTTTTTGCTGAAAGAGATTTGGTTGACGGCGAAGAATCTTTCTGTCATCCGCTCCAGTTGTTCAACCGAGGTTTCAACTGGCACGTATGCTTCATTCAGGGTCTTCAGTAAGATCTTTTGATGCTCGGCCGACCTCATCAACAATGATAGCATGGACACTTGCTCGGGGTACTTGCGCAGTTGATCTATCACTTCGTAATCCGGCATTTTCATTTGTTGGAAGAACACTTCCGCTTCTTCAACGCTTACAGGCTTCTTTGGTGGGAAGCGCCTTTGTATGGCGTTGTTCAGCTCTTGGGTATTTGAATACCTTCCAATGAAAGTATTTTCTAGAAGTTCTCCCATGACCTCTTTACCTTTGTACATTACCAAAGTCTTTTGATAATTCCACGGCACTGTGGACGGGTTGGTCATCGGCTTTTGTGGCACGCGTCCGATAACCACTGGCTCATTCAGCCGAGGTGGTTGAATCGTCCCCCGGACCACATAGGCCCCTTTTGGCACGTACATAGGTTTTGCCTTTTTGATCCCGAAGTTCTGCGTCTTCTCAGCTCGACCTCGTGGTATGTAAAGAATTCCATCCTTTACCGGTACCACTTTCTTCTCCACCTTCTTTTCAGGCTCGCTCTTTATAGCCTTGGCCTCCTCCCCCTTTTCTGGTTTCTGGTCTGTCTAAGGCCTTTTCCCCGTGTCGACAATGGCGATTATAGCTTTCAGAGCAGGGTCGAATTCTTTGTCTTCGCAAATCATTCCGATCAGCGGCCCATTATTGTGAGCAGTCAATGGATTGTTAGTCACATTTGGGATCTCCTCATCCCTTAGCACTATTTTCCCTTGCTCTATCAAATTCTCGACCACTCTTTTCAACGACCAGCAGTCATTTGTATCGTGTCCCTCGGCCCCTGAATGATAGGCGCATCTGACTCCAGCTTTGTAAGAAGGTGACGTCGGGTTTTGCCTCGTTTGAGGGATTGGTTGCAAGAAACCCAACTAGACTAGCTTCGGGAACAAAGTAGAGTATGGTTCACCGATGGGCGTGAAAGTCCGCCTTCTAGGTGGCTCCTGAGGGCGGAAGTTATTCTGCGGGGGTTGTGGGTTATAGTGGTTGTGGTAAGGAGGATGATTTCTGGGAGGTGGAGCTTGGCCTCGGTTGGCTTGTTGCGGCGGATGGACATAAGGTTGGGCATTCATGACCATATAGGGTTGATGAGCATATGCCAGATTTGAGTGGGGATAGTAGTGTTGTGGGGTTCTTTCTGGAAAACGGGGCCTGGGATTACGATATTCCCTTGCTTCCGAGGCTGCCATGGTCGTTTCTTCCTTTTTCTTCCTTCTTGCCATTCCTCCGGACCCGCTTTGGACGGCTTGGGAGGTCGCCCTTATGGCTGCTTGACTCAGAATCCTACCTGTTTTCAGACCATTCTCCACCATCTCTCCAATCTTAATCGCTTCCGCAAATGGCTTTCCCATGGCTGACATCATGTTTTGGAAATAATCGGACTCTTGAGCCTGGAGAAAAGTAGTGACCATTTCTACCTCATCCATGGGAGGCTTCACCCTCGACGCCTGCTCACGCCACTTAATAGCATATTCTCTGAAGCTTTCTGAAGGTTTCTTCTTCAAATTCGACAGAGAATTTCGGTCTGGTGCAATGTCGATGTTATACTGGAATTGTTTCACAAAATCTCTGGCGAGATCATCCCATATATTCCATCGGGACATTTCCTGGTCCATATACCATTCCGAAGCTATCCCAACTAGACTTTCCCCAAAATATGCCATTAGTAGTTCCTCTTTTCCGCCGGATCCCCGCAATTGGTTGCAATATTTCTTAAGATGTGCAATGGGGTCACCGTGCCCGTCGTACTTCTCAAACTTTGGGGTCTTGAAACCCATTGGTAGGTGTACGTGAGGGAACATGCATAGGTCGGCGTAAGAGACGCTCTTCTGTCCGTACAATCCTTGCATATTCTTCAAGCTCTGTTCAAGGCTCCTCATTCTTTTGGCCATCTCATTTTGTTCTGCAGTTCTGGGGTTCTGATCCTGCCCGGGGTGCAAGCTCGCACTGAGGCGGTGGAGGATTAGTGTTGGTAGCGAACCTAGTTGGTTCCATTGAGAACGAGGGTGCTTGAAATGTAAAAGAGGATGAGTCAAAGCTTGGCTTGTACGTAGCAGGTTGTGCCGTAATCGGGCAGGGCAGTGCAGTAAAGATGTTCATGCTTGCATCGGTGGCTGACATTCGGGATAAGGCTCAGAAGGCGATCCAGTAGAGAAGGCTGAAGTGGCTAGGTACCCGAATGGGGTAGCGGGATAATTTATGGGGACATTAGAAGTCCCGCTTGACCTGGAGAATAACTCAGGGAATCCGGGGACGACACTTGGCGGTTCTTTTCGGTTATTCCAGTCGTCCAGCATTTCCAACATACGGAGTCATAGGATTCTATTTTCTTTCGCAGTTGCGGATTCAGGTGTGAGCACGACTGAGATTGAGCTCTCCTCGGAAACAGGGATTGTTTGTGACGGAGTTTCTGAAGACATTTCCACACTTCCTTTTGACCTGGTGAAGTAAGTGTGAGTACTGCTTCCGGTCTTAACAACAGGTAGTTGAACACTTCTCTTTGACCTCGTGAAGTATGAGTGCGAGGCCAGACTTTCACCAGACCAACCGTCTTTCCGAAAACCTGGAGAACTCAACGACACACGAGTGGTTAATTCGAAATAAATAACAGATAGGCAACCTCACGTTGAGCATGATGCACCTATACAGTTAAGTGAATTCTATATGTTTGCGACGAAAGCATGCGTCATTCCGGCATTCTTTTTAGGCTTCCCTTTTCTTATCATTTTTTCTTCTCTTTTTGTTTTTCTTTTTTAAAAATGCGACCGGATCCGATAAGGATTGCCTACGTATCACGACGCCACGTGAATCAGATCATTACGTAGTTCAAAAACACAAATGAGCATAAAAACACACCTTTTATTGTTGAAAAGGTCTATTACAAACTACATTTTGCAAAAGAAAGAGCGAACTTTGAAAATAAACCTAGACTCAACATAGACTAAAACAAACTGATGGGAAAAACAGGCAAAAGATGCTAAGATACAGACTCAGACTTATGAGTACATTATGGTTTTAAAAATTGGTGCCCGCGGGGCATCGTTCGGCCTCGCCGCGGTCCTAGGTGTGAGATCACTCTCGAGCTGCTCCAGCTCATGCATGGTCTGTTTGACATAACCCATCACTGCCGAGAGGACGGTAACACTGGTCATGTCCTCACATCGTAGGCATCGTCTGGTGATGGCATGGGCAATGGCCTTGATCCTATCTCTGGTTTGCTCCTTCTCTATAAGTAGGCGTTTTATCTGATCGCTACATATCTTGAATACCTGGGAATCCTGTATATGTTGGTTCTTCAGTCGCCGTACTTCTAACTTCATCTGGGCTATTGAGTCGTACCAGTATCTGCTCTCAATTTGGAAATTCTTGGCCTGATTAGCTACTTTGATCTCACGTATAGCCATCTCTCTCTTCATTTTGGCAACAGTTTTCTCGTGGTCGCGTTTCGATTGGCTCAAGTATCGGCGATGCTTCTCTACTTTTATTCCTCACTGTGTCTTGAGCTTCGCCATAATCTTTCCCAATTCTTCTAAACCATCTCGCCATTCCGCGACTTCTCTTCTTAAACCCTTAATCAACTGCTGGTCTGATCGACTTCTGGGCTGTTCATCAAGAGACAATCTCAACTTTTGGATTTGGGCCTTAAGTTCTTCATTCTCTTGGACCAATTTATTCTTTTCGCTTCGATCTGCCACGATTTGTATGCTGTTATTGAATTTCAGACTGTCAATTTGTAGCTTCAAATCACCGATCTCTGGCCGATACCCTTTTTCTTTTGCTAACCAGTTCCATTGCCCTTGGGATGATTCCACAAAATCTTTGAGATGCGGTCTCTTAGCTGGTCTTTCACAAGACAGGTCGCCTCTGAACCAAGCGTGATATCCTGGGGCAACTTCCCCTTTTGCTATATCCATCACACAAGTGCTTGCTGTCAGAGGTTGGCACTCACTCCAGATTTGGCGAACTTCTTCTTCGGGGAAACGACCGTCTGGACTGATTTCAATCACTTGGGTACTCAGATCTTCATCTTTCGGCACCACTTGATATCTCTCAAGTTGCCTCAAAACCCGATATGGTGCGTAGGGTTGGATGCTTTTAAGTCTCATCAACAGGAAATGGGGCCTGGTTTCCGGCATGTATATGATTTCCTCAATAGGCGACCATCCGAGCGTCCACTGGATTTGGCTAGCAGTGAGAGTTCGGAAAAATGAGGTCCATGATGCGACGCCCTCAGGTAGATTGAAACCTTTGACTCTAGTGTAGAATTCTCCAATACAAGTCTTTTCGGGCGAACCGTAACCCAAGAGCGGGGAGCGGTGGCATAAATGATCGGTCATCCATATTTGCAACAATAGGTTACATCCTTCGAAAAAGTCGCCCCTGGCTCGACAAGCGGTGAGAGCCCGGAAAATGTCAACCATAATCATAGGCGCTAAAGTACTTTTATCTTGGGTGAGCAAAGTACTGACGACCCCAGTTATTTTTAGATCGATGTTGCCGTCCTTCCTTGGGAACACTATAAGACCCAAGAAGGCCGTCATAAAATCTAACAGCATGTGCTCGTCCCACTTTTGTCGGTTGCCTTTACTACACAGTTTGAAATTCGGCTTATTGAACCCGCCCTCGTGACCGTATCTAGCATACATGAGGTGGAGACTGCAGAAACCTTTGGCAAGATCTGGATGATGAAATGTTCGGGGTATTTTTAGAAAATCCAGAAACCGGTGTACCCTGACGGCCCTAGGTGCAATCAAGTATTTGAACCTTAACGGAGCTTCATCACCCCCAATGTATCCCGCTATTTCCTCCAATGTCGGGGTGAGTTTGAAGTCTGAGAAATGAAATACATTGTGCGCCGAATCCCAGTAAGTGACCAATGATCTGATAATATCGCCCCGAGGCTGAATGTCTAGTAAATCTGGGAGATTTTTCAGATATTTCCTCACTTTGCCTTGCCCCTCCTTGCCTAAGTCGTTCCACCATAATCGCAACTCAAAGGGGATCTTGGTCATTATTGAAAACGGTTCGTTTTGTATCGTGCTCATCCTGCACATTTATTTAGAGTGATAAATTTCTATTAGACCCAAAAATTGAAATTATCTAGATTCTTTTTAAGAGATTTTTTTTTCAAAACGGGAGGTTGGACCCGACGAGGGTTGCCTACGTATCTCACCCCGTGCGAGAATCAAACCGGCGTAGTTCGGTTCAAAATAGGGGAAACAAAAATACAGTCCCTTAAAGAAAAAAAAAAAGAATAACCCTTTTTTTTTTAAATTTTGTTATATTTTTTATTATTTATTTTTGAAAAGAGACCAAGGAAATATTTACACATTTTAAACTTCCTCTTTTTTTGAAATTTCGAAAATCTTTTAAAGAGGTGCTACAAATGAAACAATAAACTTTTTTTTTATTTATATAATTTTTGGATTTTGAAAGTGATTAAAAGGAATAGTCAAACTGAAAGACAAGCTTCTTTTTTTTTATTTTTCTTTTATATATATATTTTTTTAAAAGAAAATTCCGGCGAGGTTTTGACATTACTTGGACATTGGTTTTTTTTTCAAAAGAATAAGTAATTATCTCCCTACCCTGCTATTCTTTTTTTTTTTTTGAAAATTTTTCGGAAACCGGTCAACATGCAGATCTGAAGCAAATAGATGCGCAAAACAAACGGGATGCAGCAGGATGGTCTTTTCATTCCAGGTTGCCTGTCCTAGACGGACCCAACCCCTGTGTTGAGTCCCCTATGTCAAATGCAACATGATGCAGATAAGCGTTCCTACTAGGGATCCGACATGAGGTTTCGTTATACTAGGTTTATAACCTGGGTAGATGTTCTAGACTGTGTACCCGAGCGGACAACTCGAGTCGAGGAGGGGCAACTTACCGGGAACCAAAAGGCCGTCCGGCTTCGTAACTTATCCGACCTCTTTCTTATTTCAGGTATTGACACTAACAGAATAGGGAGCCTCGACCAGCGAGCTTCTCCCCGGAGGTGAAGAGAGAAGGGTTTCGGCACAGTTTATATACAGTTCAGATAATATCAAAGCGGTAAAAGACAACATTTAGTACGTTATGTCAAAACATGCAATAAATATCAGATAATAAAGCCAAATATAACAATTATTTTAAGCTCGAATTCTTAACCCTGAACCAGTGGTTCTGGGTCAATCATTCCCCAGCAGAGTCGCCAGAGCTGTCACACCTCCTTTTTGCGCGCCCGCCCCGAAGGGTTAAATGCGCGAGGGGTTTTTTCCAATTTAAGTGACAATATTCGAAATTGGATTATTTATTTAATTCAGAGTCGCCACTTGGGAAAAGTTTGGTTTTTGGTGTCCCAAGTCACCGGTTTATCTTGAATCCCAAATCGAGGAAATTTTTGACTTTTCCAAATGAAGTCTGCGAACCAGAAATTCTAAGTAAGGAATTCTGTTGACCCGAGGGAAGGTGTTAGGCACCCTCGAATCTCGTGGTTCTAGCACGGTCGCTTAAATTGTTATAATGGCTAAATATCTGATTTAAATACATGTTGTGACTTATGTGCTTTTATTAAGTTTAAACCACTTTTATAATTGTCATTTATTTTTATAGAATTGCACGTCGTGAAAATACATCTCGAACCACGTCACAATCAATGCACCCGTGGTCGTCGACACATTTTGACTCCGTTGAGATTTGGGTTTGGGTCACATCAATGTGGACCCGTGTTTAAGAAGGTTAAATTATTAAAGGTGCGCCTAAAGCAACTAGCGTATTGTTATTTTGGGAAGGCCGTAAAATTCGCTAAACGGCCTCTCCCGAATTCTAAGTATTTTAATATATACATTTAGAGGGCCCCGCAGCTTGTGCATTTTTGTTTGTCGAGGCTCGTCTCAATTTTATTTAAAAGAATAAACCTACAGTGACTATATTTTCCTATTAATGTTTGTCTCCAGAAATAGAAGAAAGAAAATGTATGTTAATTGAATTGCAGGCATAGCCAATCCCGACCTCTTATTAATTAACTGATTGATTACTGCGAGGCAAAAAATTATGCTTTATTAGGCATGCTTTCAATTTGACAAAAGAAATTGCATACAAGATAAATATCATGCTAAACTCATCGTAGGCGTCTGTCTCATTTTATTTGGACTGACCTTTTGAACAGATTAACAGTATTGACTACTATGAATTATTACCAATGAGATTCAGACGTGATCCTATAAACTGCCTAACACGACCCAATTTGATAGAGTTAGTTCGAACGATTCAGAATTATGATGGGTCTTTCTGTTGAATTAAAACATCCTGCCTTTCATGTTAGGGAACAAGAACAGAAATTGATATTTGACTGCCGATATGCTAAGCACACATGCACTCTTCGTCGTACAGACCTCTTAATAACTATAACCACGTGATGCTGGATAGACTAAAACTTCTGTTAAGTACATATGGCGCAAAGGTATATTTTAATGAGCTATAAACTGATCTAAACAAATATATCATCTTCCGACACATCTGATCTAACAATAATCCTGTCTAGTAATCCACCTCGGTTAGGATGTACATCAATTCGTACAGAGTGATTGTAGATAAAAATGAACTAAACCAAATACAAGCTAACTAACACTCAATTTGCTATGTTTTTTTAAAACACAAGTATTGTAAAATAAACAACATTCATTTCTTTATTTCTACTTCAAACTTCAAGTTTTCAGCCAACAAGGTTTCAGGAGTGTGTACCTGGAAATGCTTACAATCGAAGAAGAAGGGAAGTCAGTAGAGTGACAATGGCAACAGAAACAGCAGCAGTAACAGCAGGTAACAAATAGAACAACTCCCAGTACAAGATACAGTTAGAGCCGATGGAAAAATGGCAGAAATACAGCAATAACTAGTAGCATAGAAACAGAGATCCAGGCAATCCAATTCCAGGAGAAACAGACCAATACAAACCAACCAATGGACTTAGCCAATACTTGAAAGAAGACAGAACTGATTGAACAGTTTGAACAAACTAAGAATCGAACAAACAGCAAGAAGAAAACAGTTTCTGATTTTTGTGATATCCCTCTCACTGTCTCCTTTCTTTTCAAAATCCAATGTCAGTCTTGAAATCTATTTGAGCTATCAAAAGAATTCTTTTTCCAGTTTTCTGTTTTTCAGATCTCAGCTCTCAATGTTCAATCTGAGTTCCCTATGTGCATCTGTGTGTCTGTGTCTTAATGTGTATCCTCCTCTTCTTTTTTTTATCTCTAAGCCTAAAACTCAACTCTTTAACAGCCTGTTTATCAATCAGAAAACCCCTCCCATGTGCTGTCTTCTTTTCAGTTTCCACTTACTATTTAAATAAAAACACACCCCCATGATATTCCCCGGCAGACTTACCTTTTGAGTAAGGTTTATTATTTCTGAACTAAAGCAGAATATGGACAGCAGAATGTAATCTGACAGCATATGCTGTCAAACTATTTTAACCCAAAAAGGGCCTTTATGCACATGTTGTGCACAAGTGCACATGCCCTCCAATTCAGATTGCAGCTAACAATCTAACCTTTTTATTTTTAGATTCAAATACAGCAACTATAAGTAGCCATACTTGATTCTTACTTTGATTCAAACAAAGTTGCAGCAGGCAACAGATTCAATTGTTAACATTCTAACTACTGAGATTAATTGATGGCATTTGTCGACTCGACTATACTAATTATAACATATACAATCAAAGACCATGATCAGAAATCTAACAGTATCAAAAATGCTATTCAAATTACACTGTCAAAACAAAATGCCCTTGGGAACTAAATAATCGAACAATTTCGAATTCAACTGACTATACAGTTTAAACACCCACACATTATTAGTGAATGAAGAAGGACTTGACCAAATGCAAGGGCCCGGGCAAGGTGGACAACAACAGTTGATGAAAATCCGAAACACAAACTAAACAAGACATTTCGGCCATACAAACGGACCTTTAATAAACACATGACATGAATAAAAACAAAGAGAAACAAGCTTACCTTAAAAATCCTTGGAAAAATCAGAAAAATCAGCTTGTGTTTGAACAGACCCTTCTCAAGGTTGAACGGACTTTAATCGAAGTGTTTCTCAAATGAGAAACACTTCGATTAAGGTCCATTAGACCCTAATCTCTTGGCTTAAACGGACACGGACCAGGCTTGGGGTTTCTAGGGTTCGTAGATGGTAGATTTGGGACTTAGGCTTCCATGGTTAGATTCGGACCAAACCAAGCATGGTTTGGTCACGAGGAGGTCCGGGGACTATCTGGTATGAAACTGGGGTGCATCAGTGTAAGTTGAGGTTCTGCTCGAATCTTTAAATGAAGATTCGAGCAGCTAGGATCTGATTCGAGGGAAAAGGATAACAGCTCTATGCTCAGGATAATGAGGTGGTCCTATGGTGTCAAGGAGGGGGTCATCGGCGTCCATGCCGCCGGCTTTCATGGTGAAGGTGTACAGAGGCGGCTAGGGTTCAAAGGGTTCGGTCTGTGAAGACGATGAAAGGTGGGGGGTGTTTGGAGGGTGTTTGGACGGGGCGTGGTGTATGGTTATAGGCTTATATAGTTAGTGAGGGGTCGATTCTTGGCCGTTGGATGGGGTGAGATGAAGGGTCAAGATCTTTTGGCTGGTAGGGAACGGTGTCGTTTCAACCAAAAGGGGTTTGGGTCGGTCCGGATGGAACGGGTCGGGTTCATCATGGGTTATGGGGAAGTGATCTTGGCCGTTGATCAATCTGAGATCAACGGCCTAGATCAGACTCGATCACTACGACGTCGTTTGGACGCTCTGGACGTCAGCTGGTGTGGACCGGGTACACATGGGGTTTTGGGTTTGATTTTGGGCCTCGAATTAAAACGAAAATAGGCCCAAACTGATTTCAACCCAATTCTGCACTCTCTTTTTATTATATTTTTTATTTTAAAACAAAACCTAAGTAAATCAAATTAAAATTCATTAATTAAACACTTAATACAATTATTTGCACACATATATTAAAATATTTAAAGCAAGTAAAATTAAACAAAACAACAATCACAGACAAAGATGCTTATTTATGATTTTTCTATTTAATAACCAGATTACGGTTCAAACTGCACATGACACACACTTTTTTTGTATTTTGTTTTAATAATAATAAAAAATGGACAAAAATCATAGATAATTAATAAAATGCCACGTGAAAAATCCAAAAATTGTACAGCAAGACCGATCGCTATTATTTTTTGTTTCTTTTGGAGTGATTGTCGCGTAAAACAAAAATCACGTGCTCACAACGAGTATCTATATGTTGGTGTCAAATATGCCTGTGAACCCTATACTATGATTAATGTAACTCCATTTGTATTGTTCATGCCTTATGTGATGATTTCTATTGTTAAGCAAAGCTTGTGGAAGTAATATTGGTATTTGAATATTGAAGAGCGTTGGCTCAAGTTGTAAAATGAATTGTGGAAGTATAATTGGCAATTGAATCTTATAGAGCATTGGCTCAAATTGTGAATTGAGTTGTGAAGTAAATGTGAAAAAGAAAAGAGGATTATGAAATTATCTCCCTTGCTGGGATGTTGTTGTTTAATGTTGTCTCCCTTGCCGGGATGCTATTGTTGATATTGTTTTCCTTGCCGGGATATAACTGTGGTGCTATTGTTCCCTTGCCGGGATTTAATTATAAATTTATTGATCCCCTTTCCCTTATTGCTTTGTGATTGTTATTTAGGTGAGGAAGAGTGTTAAAGCACGATGGGTGATGCCGTGCATTATTTTGGTAAGAGAGTGTTAAAGCACGAAGGGTGATGTCGTGTATGATTTTGTGAGGAAGAGTGTAAAAGCACGAAGGGTGATATCGTGTCGCACGATGTACATATCTGTGCCGATTATATTGACTTTTATGGTGAGGACGAGAGTAAAAGCACGAAGGGTGATGTCGTGCCGATTATATTGATTCTTATGGTGAGGACGAGAGTAAAAGCACGAAGGTGATGTTGTGCACTTGTTTGATTTCTGATTCTTGTTGATAATTGAGTTATGGCTTTCCTTATATTTACCTGTTGTTCTTCTGTTATTATTTGATGTTTCCCCGCAGTATGTTTCCCTCCCCCATCCTTAACTGTATAATCATGCTTTTATTTTTTGCGGTATATGATTTAACTGCACAGGTTTATTTGGTAGTCTGGTCCTAGCCTCGTCACTACTTCGCCGAGGTTAGGCTAGGCACTTACCAGCACATGGGGTCGGTTGTTCTAATACTACACTTTGCACTGTGTTCCGATTCCGGTGTAGCAGCTTTTGGACCTTAATTTTGGGGTTGTTGCCTTCAGTCCATTCGGAGATCCGAGGTAGTCCTGCAGGGGTCTGCAGGCCTTGGCATCTCCTTCTATCCTTTTATTATGTTTCTTTTATGTATTTCAGGGACAGTGTTATAATAACTCTTTCAGACCTTTATTTGTAGTATTCCTAAACAGTTTGTGAAATTATGACACCAGTCTTGGGTAGTTTATGTATGGATTGGTATTGACATCTTTATTAATATATTATATTTCAGTCTTTCGCTTTGAATTTCTATCGTTATTATAATGTTGCCTCTTAATTGTTAAAGGATTAAAAATGGAAAAAAGGTAAGTAATTCAAATGGTTGGCTTGCCTAGATTTCACTAGTAGGCACCATCACGACTCCCGAGGGTGGGAAGTCCGGGTCGTGACAATATTATAATTGAAAATACCAATCACAAGCAAGCTGTTGCTGACAAAGGAAAGGAGATTACTACAAGAGCCAACCTTGTGGAGGACAATAAGCGGAAGAACAAATCAAATAACATGTATGATAAAAAAAAAATGGTTATAAGCCCAAAACCAACAATCAAACCTTCAAGAAAAAAGGTAATTGCTTTATGTGTGGCAAACCTAGCCATCATGCTGCTCAATGCCGGAAGAGGGTTGGGAATGACAATCTCGCTAAGGCTAAAGTAAATTTAACTGAAGCCAAAACGGATGACATAATTGCTGCAGTTATTTCCCAAGTGAACCTTGTGGCCAATGTGAAAAATTGGGTGTTAGATTTGGGTGCCACTAGGCACATATGTGCTAACAAAAAAGACTTTGTGTCTTACACCCAATTTAAGGAAGGAGAAGAGGTTGTATATCTTGGTGACTCAAGGACTAACCCGGTTCTTGGAAAAGGCAAAGTTCCTCTCAAACTCACATCTGTTGAAACTTTGGCATTGAATGACATGTTGTATGTTCCTAGTATCCGAGCCAATTTGGTCTCTGTGGGATTATTAGGAAAAGTGGAGATAAAGGTATCTTTTGAATCTGATAAGGTCGTGTTGACCAAGAATAATAATTTTGTTGGAAAGGGTTATTATAACCATGGATTATTTGTACTAAATGTTATGAATGAAAATGCCAGTACTTCTTACTTGATTGATTCTTTTAATTTATGACATGCTAGATTAGGACATGTTAGTTTATCTTATATTAAGAAAATGCATTCTGAAGGTCTCATTTCAAATATTAATTATTCTAATATTGATAAGTGTAAAGTTTGTGCCGAAGCTAAACAAACTAAGAAATCATGTGCTTCAGTATTTAGTGAATCTGAATTATTAAGTTTAGTCCATACTGAATTGCTACAAAAGCCAACCTTGTGGAGGACAATAAGCGACAGAACAAATTAAATAACAGGTATGATAAAAGAAATGGTTATAAGCCCAAAACCAACAATCAAACCTTCAAGAAAAAAAGGTAATTGCTTTGTGTGTGGCAAATCTGGCCTACATGCTGCTCAATACTGGAAGAGGGTTGGGAATGACAATCCCGCTAAGGCTAAAGTAAATTTAACCAAAGCCAAAGCGGATGACATAATTGCTGCAGTTGTTTCCCAAGTGAACCTTGTGGCCAATGTGAAAGATTGAGTGTTAGATTTGGGTTCCACTAGACACATATGTGCTAACAAAAAAGACTTTGTGTCTTACACCCAAGTTGAGGAAGGAGAAGTGGTTGTATATCTTGGTGACTCAAGGACTACCCCTGTTCTTGGAAAAGACAAAGTTCTTCTCAAACTCACATCTGGCAAAACTTTGGCATTGAATGACGTGTTGCATGTTCCTAGTATCCGAGCCAATTTGGTTGCTGTGGGATTATTAGGAAAAGTGGGGGTGAAAGTTTCTTTTGAATCTGATAAGGTCGTGTTGACCAAGAATAATAATTTTGTTGGAAAATGGTATTATAACCATGTATTATTTGTACTCAATGTTATGAATGAAAATGCTAGTACTTCTGTTTACTTAATTGATTCTTTTAATTTATGGCATGCTAGATTAGGACATGTTAGTTTATCTTATATTAAGAAAATGCATTCTAAAAGTCTCATTTCAAATATTAATTATTCTAATATTGATAAGTGTGAAGTTGTGGCGAAGCTAAACAAACTAAGAAATCATGTGCTTCAGTATTTAGAGAATCTGAATTATTAAGTTTAATCCATACTGATTTAGGAGATTTGAAACAAACTTTGACTAGAGGAGGGAAAAAAATATTATGTGACTTTTATAGACGATTTTTCTAGATATACAAAAGTTTATTTATTGAGAAATAAAGATGAAGCCTTTGATAAGTTTTTAATTTATAAAACTGAAGTAGAAAATAAATTGGGTAAGAAAATCAAAAGAGTTAGATCCGATAGAGGTGGTGAATTTATTTTATTAAATGATTATTGTGAGAAAGAAGACATAATTCGCGAGATAACTCCATCATATTCTCCACAATCAAATGGTGTAGCGGAAATAAAAAATAGGACCTTAAAGGAAATGATGAATAACATGCTTGTTAGTTCTGATGCTCCGGATAATCTTTGGGGTGAAGCCATTTTATCTGCTTGTCATTTACAAAATAGAATTCCTAATAAGAAAACGGGTAAAACTCCTTATGAATTGTGGAAGGGCTATCCACCTAATTTGAAATATTTGAAAGTATGGGGGTGCTTGCTAAATTTATGTTGCCTTATCCTAAGAAAAGAAAAATAGGATCTAAAACATCGGATTGTATGTTTATTGGGTATGCTGAAAACAGTGCATCATACAGATTTGTAGTAGTCAAAAGTGATGTACTTGAAAACAATATTATTGTTGGAAAAAAAAAAATGCTGAATTTAAAAAAAATATTTTTTCTTTAAAATTTGAAAATATTTCTGATGCTCCTATTATTCCAAGTGATAATATTTCACATGTTCAAATTATTAGAAATGATTTTGAAAGTGAGGATTTAAGAAGAAGCAAAAGATCAAGGAAAGAAAAATCTTTTGATAATGATTTTTATACTTATCTAGTGGATAATGATCCTTTAACATATTCTGAAACTATTTCTTCGTCTGATGCCTCATTTTGGAAAGAAACTATTGATGTAGAATTAAACTCAATTTTACAAAATAAAACTTGAATTTTAGTTGATTTACCTCTGGGAGCTAAACCCATTGGTTGTAAATGGATTTTTAAGAAGAAACTCAATCCGGATGGTTCCATTGATAAATACAAAGCTAGACTTATTGCAAAAGGTTTTACCCAAAAATAAAATATTGATTATTTTGATACTTATGCTCTTGTAACTAGAATTTTCTCAATTCGTGTTTTATTTGTATTGGCTTTTATTTATGAACTTTTGATTCACCAAATGAAAGTTAAAACTGCATTTTTAAATGGTGATTTGGAAGAGGAAATTTACATGGAGCAACCTGCGGGTTGTATAATGTCTGGCCAAGAAACCAAAGTATGTAAATTGCTAAAATCTTTATATGGTCTAAAGCAAGCACCTAAACAGTGGCATGAAAATTTGATCAAATATTGGTTAATGATGGTTTTTCATCAATTGAAGCAGATAAACATGTTTATACAAAATGTGTAGATGGTACATGTGTTATTATTTGCCTTTATGTGGATGGCATGCTTATTTCTAGTTCTAGCCTTGATTTGGTACATAAAACCAAAATTTTCTTGTCTTCTAATTTTGAGATGAAAGACATGGGAGAAGTTAGTGTTATTTTAGGCATGAAAATTATAAGAGATGACAATAGTTTAATGTTGACTCAAGAACATTATTTTGAAAGAATTCTTAAAAAAAATTTAGTTCACTATATTTTTTAATATTCTTTTCGAGATACGTGGGGGATTGATAGAAAAAATAATATTTTTAATATCTCAAAAAGAAATATTCAAATTAATGTCTATGTTCATTCCTTGATATAATATTAATTGCTCTTTATTATACAAATTACTCTTATTATTTGTAATAGATTGTACAATACAATTTTGAAATAATAAATCTGATTTTGAATACCCATATATATGTATATATGAGATTTGAAGACATTTTTTAGCCTTAAATGGTTTTACATTTTGTTTATTAAAGCCTTATGGCTTTTCATTTTGGACGTTGCTCAGTCAAAAGCAAACTGACAATTTAGTCTTAATTGTATTTATGTTTCAAAACGTTTTAATTTTCTAATGAAAACGTTTGTTTGTAACAGTCATTCCATTTTGAAAAAGCCATTATGGCTTGGACGTTATCTGAAAAATAGTTCATTTGTTTTGGACTATATATATTTTTGTGTTTTCATCTTCTAAATAGAGTGATCAGAGTTAAAAACTTTTTTTCCTTTTTTCTTTTGTGTTGGGTTTTCTTCTCATAAGTCTTTGTTGTTGTTGTTGTTGTTGTTCCTAGTTATACTAGAAGAGCTTGTTGAATCCTGAACAATACGCCTAATAATATTCATCACCATATGAACGAAATATCCTTACGAACAGTATACTTAACACGCCTCAAACTAAATTTTTTAATACCGGTAATCATTCAATTTTTCCAACAAAGCAAATACCAAATCTTCCTAGAAAGGAGAGAACTAAGAAGCAACCACACACAAACATGACAATACAAGAAACCTTCCTAGAAAGTGGAAAATCAACCACACATAGAAATGACCAAGTATGTCCAAAAATAACCTTATCCTCCTCACCTTCACATAAATTTTACAGCAGAACTATACTAATAATTCCACAAACAGAAAGACAAAAGAAAACAATGGGGAGTTGTGATAACAAATTTACAAACCTTTTAGTAATATAGTACTTGTACTACTGTAGAAAACTAAGTAAAATAATGCTGGCTAAGGAATTCGATCTTCCCGAGGAAGTATTGGAAGTACTGCCGTCAGATCCATTTGAACAGTTGGATGTGGCGCGTAAGATCACCTCCATTGCTCTTTCCACGCGCATCTCCGCCTTGGAATCGGAAGCCGACGCCCTCCGCCGCCAGCTGTCGGAGAGGGATGACGTCATCTCCGACCTTCACTCCCAGCTCGACTCCCTCGACTCCTCCCTCTCCGACGCATCCGACAAGCTTTCCCGCGCCGAGCAGGAGAAGGTCCGACCCGACCAATTTGGGCTTCGTGTTGCATCTTCTTCTTCTTGGACTAGGGGTTGACCTTTTGATAGTGTTTGAATTTTTGCAGGAGAGTTTGGTGAAAGAGAATGCAGCGCTATCCAATACTGTAAAGAAGCTTAATCGTGATGTTGCTAAGGTATTATTAACTCTTACTCCGTCCCAACGTGACAGTGTTGGCTTGACACAAAATTTAAGAAGAAAAGAAAGACTTCTGGTACATGTGGCCTAAAACAAGTTATGAATCATGTTACTGAGGGTAAAATAAAAAGTTTGAAGTTAAATGTTTGTGAATGTAAAATGCGACATTCTTTTTGAACAAAGGAGTAGTTTTTAGTTTGTTTGGGGATGGATGGAGCATAATGGATATAGAGGATTTAAATTGCGAATTCCAGCTAGTGTGTGATTGAAACATAGTTTGTGCTGTGCTCATTTGAAAAATTGGGGATGGGGGTGGGTGAGACAGGAAAGCTGGATTATGGGTTTTTAGAGTTGGGCAAATTATCGCAATTTGGCAACTGAATGATGCTGCTGTACTTGGTCCATACTAGCATTTGTCTAAAGATTATAGTTTTCGAAACTCAAAGTTTTTTCTTAAAATCTTTTTATAGATAGCTAAAAATAAGTAAAGTTTGAATCTTTAAATAGGTGACCCTGTGGATTTGGTGTCTTTTTAATAGGTCATAATGTAGAAGGTTTCTTTCCTCTTCTTTTTTCCTTTAAGCATCCGGTTTCAAAAGTTTACTGACACGACTACTTCGGATTTAGGCTAGTCGCCAGGAAAGCCTACTAAGGGGGTAAACTGTTCTTTTCTGAAGAGTGAAGAGGACTCCATTCCCAAGGTCCGAAATCAGAGCCTTTAATCCAGAAGCTAGTTGAAATAGCAATATGCTTTTATGGCTTGATAAGAGATTTAAGAGAGGAAGGGGAAAAAAGGGTGGGAAGACAAGATTATTAGGGGTATTTGTCTAACAGTTTCACTTTATTCGGAGGAATTTTTAGCTAGTTAAAGACCTTATGGAGTGACGAGAGCTCCTACCTGTTATAGAGTATGCAATTGTCAGTTTAGCAATTATACAAACAAGCGTTTTTATACTTTCCAGTAATGTCCTCTGGTTAGAGCAGTTACATACATTAACATGTGTTAGCCTCTTTTAACTCAGCCTCTCGCACCCACAATCCACTTACCCCCATAAAGGCGCTATTCCTCTTGACCCAAATTTCTGACGTCATGTATCTACTATGGTATTTAGACTATTGCTTTTGGTATTTAATTGTTGAAAAAGATTTGTTGTCTTGAAAATTACAGTTGGAAGCCTTCAGAAAGACACTTATGAGATCACTCAATGAGGAAGAAGACAGCCCGGTAAGTCAATTGAAGTATTTCTCCATCTTCCTGTTGTTAATTAACTACACAAAAGTATAGTATTCCTGGAACTAAAATAATGCTTGTGAACTGAACTATTACGTGGATATGGGTTTGAATTTCTGGGTGCTCAAAGTTTTTCAGGATAAACTGGCAACACTACTACCTCCTAATCTTGCTATGTAGAGGATGTGCTATCCTTATTAATACCCTGTCACTTTTGGTGTCTGACAGGCTGGAGCTCCAAATCTTGCCAAAAATGGACAAAGCCAATCAGGTTTGTCCTTTTTGTCATTGTTCGATGTCTATATTCTTTTTCAGCGATTTGCTCATATTCATTATCTTTTTCGGGAACTTCTTGTGCTGCTCCAAAGTTTACTATGTGAAATATGCTGTGAAGTTTACTATGTGACATGTGTTCCAGAGTTTACTATGTGAAGTATGTTTATTAGAGTGGAGTTTCTCCACAGCTTTTAGATATAGGAATTTTTGTCTTTTCACGAGGATACTTCGACACATGAAGTTATCTATTATTGGTTCTAAGGATTAAAAGGTTTTTATTGATTTGAGAATCTATTCTGCATCTAATTCTACTATACTTGAGTCATTTCCTCTTCCCTTTTGATTTTCTCTTAGCATATGTACTGGACACTTCTTTTTCTATTTGGGGTAAATGGAGGTTGGAGGAAACAATTAACTTTGCCAATTCTATAAATTATTCAGATGAAGATGCTTCCCTGCCACCTCCTCGGGCCCAGTCAACAGAGAGTGGACATTCATATTCAGAGGATGCCGAGTCAGAAAGTGAGCTCTAAAACCCAAAATTGTCTGTATTGTGACATTGTTAATGACCTCTGGCTAAGCAACTTTTGATCTACGAAACACTTACATTCCGTAACTTAACCATAAACTTATATTTTTATTCAATGGTTGCAGCTTCTAGGCCTCGCATATCGCCAGGCTTGTTGTTAGCATCACAGACTAGTACTCCACGTCTTACTCCTCCTGGTTCCCCTCCAAGTCTTTCGGCATCTGTGTCTCCTTCAAGGTCACCAAGACCATTATCTCCAAGGAGACATTCCATTTCATTCTCAACAACAAGAGGCATGTTTGATGACAGATCTTCAGTATATTCGTCAACCTCAAGCCAGTATGGCTCGATGTCAGGCCTTGAAACAGGATCACAAACTGGTTTGTTCTTTTGAAAACATCAAATTGGGTTCCTTTCTTTGCTCAAGTTTGGCATGCATAAGTTAATATCTGTGATGTTTGTTTGATCTAAAACTGCAGTACTTTTGTCTTAAGCTCAAAGGTTGGTCTATAATGGACAACTTCTTTTGTGTAGAATTGTTGGGATGAATAAATTTTAGTTAATGAAATACATTCTTCCCAATTGAGGGCCTATCTTTGAGTAAGGTAATGCAAGGATGAGGGATGGCTCTCTTGTCTGCAATCACCACCTTCTACTGGATACCGTGCAGTTTAAGTGCCACCAGTACTCTTTTGCACTTATATATAGTGCATCAATGCGTACCCGTGTTACTACTTCTTAATTTAACAAAATTAAAGCCTTATGTTGTTTTGATGTCTGACATGAGTTTCACCACCTTTTCATGTACTATTCCAGCACGGGCTCGAGTGGATGGAAAGGAGTTCTTCCGACAAGTCAGGTAAAGCTATTGCCACTATCCTCTGTGATTCATCTTTATATGATCCCGATTTTCCATTTTGAGCTTGTGTTTCATTACCATGGATGGTTTATGCATTATCAGGAGTCGGCTATCATACGAGCAGTTTGGTGCCTTTCTAACAAATGTTAAGGAATTAAACTCGCACAAGCAAACAAAAGAGGTATGATTTCCCTACGCATATCACTTGATCTTATGACATTAACTACCACGTATTTTACAAATATAACAGCTTATTTTGATAATTTTAGGATACTTTGCGGAAAGCAGCTGAAATTTTTGGTGATGAAAACAAGGACCTGTATACCATCTTTGAAGGGTTGATTACTCGTAATGCCCAATAAAATGTAATCTTCCTAGTTTGGAGCCTGGAGCCTGTTGCATGTATTTTTACTGTAAAGTGATTAATAAATTAAATGTACCAAAAGTTTGTAATTATTGCTTCACTGCCTTGGAGCTTCTTCTTTTGTAATCTATGTATTGTATCTTAATTTATAGCTTCACCAGCAAAAAGCATTTCATGACATTTTTATTCAACTCAAATATTTTGAGCTTTGAAAATCTAGTACCTCAATGTCACCTTTTGTGTTGTAAGGCTTCAAATCTCATCAACTTCTATTGCTTCCCTTTTCATTCCGGAGTACTACTAAATCCAAGAATGAGTTAGCAGGTTCGGTAGAACTCAGTGTATTGGATCAAATCCTATATATATGTGTGCAAAAACAAATAGAAATAGAATTAAATATTGATTAACTCGGAAGGCCACAATGTTTACATTCTAGATTCGTCTGTGTGTTCATCCATCTCGAAAGAGAAACTGGAAAAAGAAAAAAAGGAACCTTTTTGAGTTTGACACTGGTGATCTCTATTTGATCTGCACGCAAAATTAAATGCTGAATAAATAAAAAGTGTGTGTATATATATATATATATATATATATATATATATATATATATATATATATATATATTTGTATATATATATATATATATATGATCTGCACAGGTCTGTGCATATCTACTAATATGCTATCATTAATTATATTTTGTATTTATAATCTTTGCTCTAGGTCCCTACAGTATTTATTTTTACACGTTCCACAATTTCGGGCATGCAAATGCAGGTTGACAACCGCTATTTTCCATATTTCCTTTTTCTCATTGTCTCCTTCTCCTATCTCTCTATACTTCTCTCTCATTCATTCTGCAATTCTCCCATTTTTGGATTCTGTTGAGGAAGCCTAATTCATCCTTTTTTGGTTTATTTGGCTTTAATTTTGTGTTCTTTCTGTGAAGATCCATGGAAACTATTCTTGAACATTCAGCTAATTCTCCATGGTATATATTCTCAAACTCATTTGTTATGACTATGATGATATTTGGTTTGGTTTGTTACTTCATAAAGTTTCCTCTTTTTTGCTAAATAGGAAATAGGCAGCCCCGTTAATTTTAGCTAGACCAATTTGTGTTGTTGACGAGATAGTAATGTCACAGCCCTCTATATATTATGTGATGTCATAAATGGATCACTGTATATCTCTATCATATCAACCACCTCTCAATCCCAAATTAGTAATTGGGTCGGGCTATATGAATCTTTACATAGAAGATTCATTATATTAGACCGTTGTCACGTTGATGATCATCAATCTATCGCGACTCTCCTCCTTTATGTGGATCATTGTCATATGACAAAATTCGGATGACAAGGTAACATATTAACATTTTTTTATGTTGGGGGGTAAAACCAGAAATGATGTTGGCAGTTTTTCTTTGGCAATTTTTGAATTTCTAGGCATGGTTTTCGCTCTTTAATATAATCTATGATTTTTGCGTCGTTTTCCTAAATTAGGCTGCAGGTAGATTCAGATAACATTATTTTATTAACAATTTAAGGGCATGTGATCGGTAAAATGGACGAAGAAATGGGAGAAGAAGCTTTTTCCTTGTTTGTATGCCTGTAAAATCTTTGTGGAATATTTGTATGATTTTCTAAAACTTAATAAAATCAGTGCTTTTCAAGAAATGATCTTTTTATATCTCTGGATTCCCAAAATTATGTTAACAGTGAGAATACCCGCAATGCCGATGAAGAAGAGTCAGACGAGGAGCTTTTCAAGATAGGGCACAAGCTACTATTTTGTGCTTCCTCCATTTCTCTCTCCGCTGAAGGTGAAAATCCATTGGACACGCTAGTTTCTCCATCATATAGTATTATATTACATCTGTTTATATACTCCATCAGTTTATCTCTTCCGTATATAAATCTTTTTATCATTTTATGCTAGAGTTTCGAAGTCTAAGCATGGGAGAAGATCATATGGATGAAGATTCTACTAGAGAAGTAATTGAGGAGGATAAAGTATATGAGGAGTCGATAAGAGAAGCTCCCGAGGATCAGACAGAGTCTGAGTCAACAACTTCCAAGCCTAGCACTTCAGATTCTGATGGTTGGCAAGGATTTATTAAAAGACTAAAGAAAGGGCCATCCATACATTTGCATACGTTCCATCCTAACATGCCTTCCCTACCTTCACTACCTTCTTTAAAGATGTTATCCAAAAGAAAAAGTAGGAGTGCACGGCGGAGCATGCCAATGTTGCCTGCTCCTAATCTAGATGTTGATTTGCAATACTGCTTTGAAGCTAACTGGAAGAATTTCTCCCTCTCAGAACTTCAGCAAGCTACCGACAACTTTAGCCCTGGTAACGCTTTCTATATGTATTCTGGCTTTTTCTTTATAATTGCTCCTACTATTGTTGTAGAACCACATTGTGATGCCTAATCTTTTATTGTCATTTGTGAAGAGAATTTGATTGGTGAGGGAGGTTATTCTGAAGTATACAAGGGACATCTCAAAGATGGCCAACCTGTGGCAGTAAAAAGGTTGACGAGAGGATCTCAAGAGGAAATGACATCTGACTACTTATCTGAGCTAGGAATTTTAGTACATGTCAAACATCCAAACATTGCCAATGTAATTGGATATGGAGTTGAAGGTGGGATGCACCTTGTTCTTCCTTTGTCTCCTCATGGGAGCTTAGCTAATATGCTTAATGGTATGTTCCCTAATCTTCTTTTTATGAAATTACACCTTATGTAGATTTTTAACTTACTTTCTTTTATTATGTATTTTACATTTTCAGGTGAGAGGGGTAAATTGACTTGGCACATAAGGTATAATATTGCTCTGGGCGCAGCAGCAGGCCTTGCATATCTTCATGAGGGGTGCCAGAGGAGGATTATCCACAGAGATATAAAGGCTGCTAATGTATTGTTGACAGAAGATTTCGAGGCTCAGGTATTTCTTTGTACTGGTCATCACACGATGAAAATATGTGGTGTTTCGAAGTGGCTTTATCGACATGCAATTAAATTCATTTCTATGTTTTCGGAATGTTATCTTTCATAGTACCTGCATATAATACATAATTTCAACTATGTGTTTTATTACTTGTTACCAACATGAAGTTTTCTTCAAGTGTCCGAACTCGATGGCTCTTATTACTTTAGGGATAAAACTCAATGCAGTTTATTTACAGATTACTAATTACTGATTCGTGTCTAGAAATTTGGAGTCACAAGTTCTACAAGGTTGCTGTGTTTCTATTTTGTTCACATTAAATTGCAGGATTTTTTGTTGCTCATCTTTTGATTTTCTGTAGATATCTGACTTTGGACTTGCAAAATGGCTCCCTGATAAGTGGACTCACCTCACTGTATCGCAGTTTGAAGGCACCTTTGGGTTTGTGGGAACCTAAGCTTTTTACCTATTGTAAATATGCGATAAGGATCCCTTGTGGTAACTTTCATCTTACATGTTCATGGCAGTTACCTCCCTCCTGAGTTCTTTATGCATGGCATTGTGGATGAAAAAACTGATGTCTATGCTTTTGGTGTGTTACTGTTGGAGCTCATTTCCGGACGTCCAGCTTTGGATGAATCTCGCAATAGTGTTGTGATGTGGGTATGTAATCATCTCAAGTCCCCTTCATTTAATCAACTGTAGACGTAGTAATACAAATTGGCTATTGTTTCAAGTATCAATCAGAGTGGTAGGATAAACTGTAACCAAATAACTTTACAGGCTAAACCTTTACTTCTCGGCAAGAAACATAATGAGATAGTTGATCCATCACTCGGAGATGCCTATGACTCAGAACAACTTAATCAGATTCTTATGGTTGCCTCATTATGCATACAACAAGATTCAGCAGATCGGCCTTCAATGAGCCAGGCAAGTAACATTAATTTTAGTCGGAGAATAGCCAACACTAATATTATCATAGTAACATAAATGTTGATAATATAACCATTTAAAAGAAGAGCATGGGATTTTTGCTGCAAATTTTGCCATCTTCTGGTATCTTCCATATTCACGCTTCTTCTAATTCTAGGAGCTAATGCATGATGGAACAATCAGAATGTTCAAAATTTTATTGATTAGGAAAGTGTTGATTATAATCATTCAAAAGAAAATGATGGACATAAGAATCACAATGTAAAACATTTTCCTAATTCTTGCATGTTGACAAAGACAGTTGCTTCAACCGAAGACAATATTTAAATGATTAAGAAAACTTTATTGGGAGAGGCAAGGTAATCTCCTCGTGCTATACTCAAAGCCATGATATATTGTGCTTTTTTCTGGGGATGTAGGGTGATAAGCTTTGATTGTTTGTTCCATTTATTCTCACCCTAGGCCAATGGCAAGTCTGTTATATGAACTATACTACAAATGGTTAGCAGTTATATCATATAAACACTATTACTCAAAAGGAACTTCTCTGTACATAAAGCTTCTTTTAAGTGTGGTTGGAAATGTTAAGCTTATATGAAGAAGACTTCGTGCTATATCTTTTAACATCAACAAAAGCATAAGAGAAGCCTATGTATTCTATTTTTCATCTTTGATATTAACATGCAGGTTGAGCAAATGTTAATTGGTGATGACGGTATTCTACAGAGCAAGAAAAAGTTCAAAAGATGGCCTCCCCTCAAGCGAAGATGTGCCATAGAACTGGATGCGCTACTTGAGTCTCCCTGACAAAAGTTTACAGATAATCCAAACAAGTAAAATCATCTAGAACTAGACCTTCTTAGCAGTGAGGATCTTTTTATGCGATTGAGCCCTCTGTAGTTGATGTCTGCACCATAGAGCTATTGGAATTCAAAGCAAGCATTATTAGGTGATTAAAAGTTCTATACCAGTTATGTCGGAATTTGACAACCGAAACTGGGATAAGAAATCAAAACAAGAAGTGTAATGCTTCAACAGTTTGAAGTTTTGACAAGCGTAGCAGCTTTTGTCAGTGAATGTTCGACAACTATGTTGAAGAAGAAAGATATGCTAACATCTCTAGGGTGCATATTCAGATTCATCTCTATTTGATGCCATTTTTGTTTAAATACCTCCACAACTTATCAACTTGCTAGATTTTGAAACGGAATTCAATGGATACATAGAATTCTGAACTCTAGATATATGTAGGTGAAATGTTATAAACTAGGTTGCATGTACTTGAGTTTGACATGGCCAGCAAATAAATATGCATAGTACATTCTTTTTGTCAGAAATTGCAGATTATTGTCTAATGAGTTGTGATTGAATGCTCTTTGAAGATTTTCAAATACATATTTTGCTATTTTATTTTTCATATTTGCTTTATTCTTGATGTCTTTTCTCTAGCACTGTGGTTCCAAATGAACTGGATGACCCAAGAGTTCACACTTCATGGTTTATTCAAATTCAAAACTAAACAAACCATTAAAATGGAGGGTTCTTGAAATCAAGCACGTCTCAATAAAATTTGTGGCTTAAAGCCAAATTTTAATAAGTGGCATTTCTTTTTTTTTCTTCTTTTTTCTTTTGTTTATACTGTAGTTATCTTACAAAATGTAATACTAATATTTACTTTGGTTTTTTTCTTTCTTTTTGTCTATAATTTAGTTATCTTACAAAATATAATACGTAGTACTAATATTTATATTGGTAAGAAAATTCAAGTTATTAATATATTAGTCATGTATTTATAATGTGTTACCATGAATCTTATTATGAAAATATTATTTACCAATATGAAGATTTGAATTCAAAGTTCTAAAATATTTCTATTGTTAAAAAATAGACAGTCTTTATTTCTACTTTTATAAGAAGTTTGTATAAACTTCAATATTGTCTAAACAAAAATAAAATAGAAAATTCAAAATTAAAAATATTCTTGAGATCCCAAAATTTAGGGGGCCTAAAGCAAATGCTTTACTAACCTTCCTCTTGACTCTTGAGCCACCCATGCTTGAAATAAGAGTGAAGTCTCCAAATAAAAGCAAAATCGAGGGTAGATATTAAGCAAAAAAAACAAAATAAAAATACGAGGGATGATACATCTTGTTGTTATTTGGAAGGATTTTAAGTTATATAAACAAATTTTCTTTTATACCCAGTTTAACCTATGACACGTTTTTTGCCATTTATATATATAGTTATATGATCCATAAAATATTTTTCTAGAAAAACGAAAATCATCATGTATAACATTTTACTTCAGTTCACTACTTTTTCGAAGACCAATTTTGTAATTAGGCCAAAATTCCAAAGGAGGTTCGTATAATTAATCTGAAGGAGGAGTCATAATAAAAGGAAAAATGTAAAATATTAAGTAATATTTTTCTTATATCTAAATTTTTGTAGACAAAGTTATTTGGCTAGCGTTTGGACATAGATTTGATTGAAACTTAAAAAAAGAAAAGAAGAGTTTTTGAAGTTGTGTTAGAAAAATAATTTTTAAAAATTTAAATTATGCTTGGACATGTATTTTATTTGAAGAAAGGTTGAAGTTATGTGAATTAAATTTTTTTTTTCTACCAAAAACTATCCTTGGGAATTTGAAATTTTTTTATAAACAAATAAGTAATATTTTTAAAATTGTTTTTGAAAAAATGAAGCCATAATATATGGCCAAACCGGAGCTGCAAATCAAAAAAAAAATGTAGCAGGTATTTTTCATTAATAAAAAATAGGACCCAACTATAAGAAGTAGTACATAAAACCGACTAAGAGGGTGTTTGGATTGACTTATTTTAAGTGTTTATTGGCTTTTAAGCATTTTTTTAATTTGTGTGGTATTTGACAACGATAAAAAGTGTTACAAGCACTTATTTTTAGGCATTAAAAATATAAAAATAAGTCATAAGCCAAAAATTGGTATTTTTGATTTTTAATTAAAAACTAGTTTTTATAAGGCAATCCAAATGCCCTCTAACTCATGTGCTGAATGTTCAAGTGACAGTTCACGCGAATTGGATTCAAAGTTGGATACTTACATTTTCCCGAGAAAATTCCACACTATGATTAACTTTTCGCAGATCGCCAGTTTCTTCTTCTTCATCTTGATCGCCGCCGCGTTCGTCACTAAATCATCATGCTCCGCCATCATCAATCCCTCTAAAGTCAAGCAAATTTCATGGAAACCTAGGTATTTCACTGTTTTCCTAGCTAAAAGGAGATAAAAATGCAATTATTGAGAAAAAAATAAAAAAATCTGTTTCTTTTTTAGTGTTTGTTTTCCGGTCTTGGAGCTAAGAAAACTTTGATATTATGGGAAGAAAAGTCAAATTATAAGTTTTTCTTTTTCTGGAATGTACTAGTGTTTCACCGATTTAGCTTTACGTTTAGCTAAGAAAAATGCAATATTGCTGAAAAAAGGTCAATTTTGTAAATTTTTGGTTGCGTAATGTTTCCCTGATTCAGCTATGTGTATTTCACTATTTTACGGTTTCTAAGCTTATAAAGTCGAAATATTATTATTGGGATAAAAGTCAAGTTTTTGAAGTGTTTATGTCGTGCTGTTGTGCCTTATGGAGCTTACTATTTGTGACTGTTCGCAGAGCTTTTGTGTATGAAGGTTTCCTTACGGATGAAGAATGCAATCATTTGGTATCTCTTGTAAGTGTTAATTTAGATTTTACTTTTTGGAGAATGTATTGGTTGGATCAATTTGTTGAGATCTGTTTGTGTTTGGAAGCTGATTTGTCAATTGTGGTGTAGGCGAAGAAGGAGTTGAAAAGATCGGCTGTGGCAGATAATGAGTCTGGGGAAAGTAAGCTCAGTGAGGTTAGGACTAGTTCCGGGATGTTCATTAGCAAAGCAAAGGTATGTTTTTTTATTACTTTCCTCATTGTCGTATTGCTAAATCGTGTTAATCCATAATACAACAATTTTATTTGTTTCTCTAAGTTGCAAAGATGAGTTGGTTGGTATGCACATTGGTACTTTGACATTATATGACATGTATTTCTAGTTTTATGAATTTCAATTACTTTAGTATGGTAGATTATCATGCCAGGGTCAGAAGATAAATTTGTCAATGGATTTGTAACTCTACCAGGTGCTCGTGGATGGTGGTTCTTTTAAGAGGTTTGTATGCTTAAGATCAAAGGCTTATCATCATGCTAAAAGCTATAGATGATAGTAAGGACGTAACTTTATTTTTTAACCAAACCATCAAACAAGCGATATGTTCCACCATAACTATGCCCCGGGCCGTTCCTGACCCATCACTGGTGTTAACCAACAATTCCCCCCTCCCCAAAAAAAAGGCCCTGCCACACGCAGCATGTTGTTCCTAGGTTAGGATCAAATGCTTACCGTCATTTCAAAAACTATAGCTGATAACAAAGGCGTAACTTTACTACTTAACTATGCTCATCAAGTAAGCATCATCTCTGACCTGCGCCATGTTCTTGAAGAATGAAGTGAAGGAAAAGGTCTTTATGCTTTCTGCCCCTTCCTGAATTCTTGAATGTTGCTTCAGTAGATTTTCTTAGGCGGTACTTCAATCAGCAAGCTTATCTCCTTATGCAGAGATTCTTTTTGAATCTACACTATTTTCTTGGAATAAGTTGTTTGATCTTGATTGCTTCCTGATTATCCTCTTTTCCTAAGCCTGTCTCTTGATTCTCGCCATTATTATCTTCTCCCGACTCACCTAATTTGTGGTATCTCGATACATTTCCATGATGATGCAAACTCTTGTTGCAGATCTTGGAATTTTGCTAATTTTGAATTCAATATCTCTAATTTCTTGTTTTGTGCTTTCCAGATCTTCCATTCAAAGCCTTCCTTTGTGACATCAATCAAATTTTACAATTTCTCCTTCCTTTAGGTTTCAAACGTCTTTCCTTGCTTTAAGGAATCTTCACAAGATCATTTTTTTCTACTGAGATTTGAACTTCCCTTGAATTCAAATGTTTTCCCGGTGTATGATTTAATTATCCCTAATTTTAGGAAATCCTCGCTGATTTTGGAAAATAGTATCTTTCTATAACATAGATTGTAGAAAGAATATTTTTCCATACTTCATAAAAAAAAAAGTAAGAATATTTTTTCATAAATGATGTTAGCAGTTTTGAACTCCTTGATTTTAGGAATTTTTCACTTATTGATCTAGGAAAACAACATCTTCTCATAACAGAGATTCTAGTAGCTCACTAATATCTTCCTTGCATAGTTAGCAAATCTTCCAATAAATTTTCAGGATTAGCATCCATAGTAACTATTTATCCTTAATTTTGTAGTAATATCAATACCTTCCTTCTGAACTTGTAATAAGTAATTAAATTCTAACAAATCATTTTTCTTTCATAGGATATCTTCCTTCCATAATAAATTAATATTCTTCCCACGATTTTGAGCAGATATACTAATCCTTGATTTGGGCAAGTTTTTTTCATATCTTCCTTGATTCCATAATTTCTTCAATAATCAAATTTTCAGAATTTTACCATATAATATCTTCTCTTCAATATGTATCTGAATCTCGATCCAACCAAATCCTCCTCGGTTGGATGAACCTGTCCTTTGATTAAAATCGCATCAAGTCAATATTAATCTTTGACTATGCTCATCAATATCAATTGGTGAAACCTCATAGTTAAATCTCAAGGTTTTAAGGTTTAGTTAAATCTCAAGGCGAAACCTCATTTTGATGATAACAGTCCAATATAGTCAAAGCTCACTTCTAACTTCATATAATTTTAATCAAATACTCTTTATCAAAAAAAGAAAAGATTTTAATCAAATACTAAGTTGCTCCGACACGGCAGTTTAGGTGCCTCACCCGTGTCGACACGACACTAATGTGAGGGTAGGTATGGGATCCGTACTGGATCTGATCAAACGATTTTGGGTACTTTGACCACGATAGACGAAAAAATTCGAGACAAGATACAATTTGATTCCTGAAATTAGAACCAAAACAAGGGTAAGTTTGAAGAAAATAGCATACCTTATCTAGGAAATAAATCATTTACTTATCTACAACTTGAGAATAAAAAAGAAATTCACACTTTCCAAGCTATACGTAAGTATTCCACAAAATTTCTCATAATTTAGAGATATTTTCATATTTTTAGTTTTTTCTTTTGAATTATTTTTAGCCGGATCCCCGCACCCGTATCCGTACTAGGATCCGTATCCCCGAATCTTAGAATTTACATCTCGAAGGATCCGATCTCTAGATCCACACTAGTGTCAGATACCTGTGTCTGAGCAACTTAGATCAAATATCATTTACTTGTATAAATATGTTATTGGATAGGTTTGAGAAGGATTTGATTGGATTGAACATTCAGATACGTATAAGAAAAAAGGTATTGTCTGGTAGAATTATGAAGATTTGATTATTGAAGGAATTATGAAATCAAGGATGATATGAAAGAGTTTTGTCCAAATCAAGGAATAGTGTCTCAGCTAAAACTGTGGGAAGAGTGCTTGTTACGGAACAAAAGAGATGTTCAAATTTGCTTATACTTGCTAAAAGTTTGGACGAATGGTACTGGTTTTACTACAAAATTAAGGAAAGATGTTTACAACGTGATGCAAATCCTATGAAGGATATGATTGAAATTTATTGGTGACATTTTCTAACATGGAAGATACCTTGATAAAAAACTAATAGAAGGAAGATGTTGAGTAAGCTACAACAATCTTTGTTATGGAAAGATGTTATTTTTCATGACCAAGGACGGAAATTATCTTAAAATCAAGGAAGTTCAAAATTGCTAATATCATTTATGGAAAAGTATAATCCTAATTATGTTATTGCAAGAGATTATTTTCCAAGATTAAGGAAGGAAGATTTCCAAAAATTAATGGAGATTAAATCATACTAAGATTTCTTTTTATTCAGGTCAAATCTCAGTAGAAAAGATTATCACGCGAAGATTCCTTAAAGCATGGAAAGACGATTGAAACCTAGAAGGAAAGAAAATTTATTAGATTTGACTAATGTCACAAAGAAGGAGTTCGTTGAATAATGGAAGATTTTAGAAAACACAAACAAGGAATTAAAGATACCAAGTTCAAAGTTAACAAATTCCATGATTCGCTAGAAGATCATGGCGAGAGATAGACTTAGAAAAAGACGATAATTAGGAAACAATCAAGAAGGAGATCTGGAGAAGGCGCGAGATCAAACAAATTAATCTAAGTAAAGGAGCTATAATCCTGTAGATCCCGAACAATTCTTTGCAGAAGGAATATACTGAAGCCAACGCTCAAGAAGGAAGAATTACAAGATTGAATCAATGCAAGTTTCGAGAAAAGGATGCAACAGTCAAGTTTGCACAAGTTCTTCGTTGTGCTTGAGTGAAACCCTAACCTATAAAAGGTTATAATGATTTTGTTACTACACTCCTCTAAAAGTCCTGGAGTTCTAGTGAGAGAAATGTTAGTCAACTTTTTTGTTGTTGGTAAACGAGTGAAAACCATCTTCTAGACGTTTGTGGTGAGCGTGTAATAACCATGTGTGGTGGTGAACACGTTAAAAGCATATGTTGGTTGTGAATGTATCAAAATCATATTGTAAAAGTTCGTGGTGAGCGTAGGTAAAATCGCACGTTTGGGTTGACCGTTCAAAAACTCTCCTTGCTTGTGACCGAGACAAAACTAGAGGTGAAGAAATAAAATTCCTTTGGAGCCAAGGGGATTAGATGTAAGCTTTCCAAACGAGTATAAAAATTCCGCCTCTCATTTACCTCACTGCAAGATATCTTTGGTTACATTTTACACCTGCTTTATTCCAAAAATTATCCGTTTCTGTGCAGATTAGTGAACTCAATATCAGTCGACTGAATCCTGGTGTCGTCGACTAACATGAAAAAAGGGCACAATTAACCCCTAACCCCCCCCCCCCCCAAATGTCTTTTTCACATACAATTTTACCTGAAAAAGGGCATGCCTTTGTGAAGAGCAGTGAGCTCTTCCAGGTGCATTGGAAGAATGAAAAGCAAGCTGCTCCCGGTGGGCAGCTGCTGCATTCTCTTTGGCAAATATCAGTTAATGGGTTGTTACTTTTGTCAAATTCTTGCAACATCAGAATCCTAAAATTCTGTTCAGTATCAGAATTCTCTTTAGGCATGTAGTAATATTAGAATTTAAATGTCAGCAGGCTATAGACCCCATTTGCTGTATTTTGAACGTTTCTATGTTTCCCATATTTTCTACGCTGACTTTTCATGCATTCTGATTCATTTGTTAAGACATGACATTGTTATGAGTTTAGAAAGATGTCGTTTATGTGATTTTTTGCACAATGAGCAAAAATTATATGTTGAAACATGAGGATAATTTGAAATTCTGGTTAGGCAGTAAATAATTATTTCTACTTCCACTACCCTTAGTTTTGGTGTATGAGATGTGTTTCTAAGCTGGATGAACCTGCAATTGTCAACAGCTAGGCCACTATCAACTGATAGGAGGTAGGTTAATTAATGCACTTAGTTCGGAAGGTCTACGATTTTATTACATGTATCTGTTGCAATGTGTTTAGAGTCCTTTGCTAACCTAATAGGAAAGCTTCACATAGTAATGTCAAATCGAACCTTTCTGCTGCAATCTTAAACAGATTGTAAAGGTTATAATCTTGCCAGTGTTCGCCCAAATAAAAGCACTAAATTTAAGTCAAAGTTATGAGCTGTTTGTAAAAATCAAATGGGGATTTGGGATATACTAATGGTTTATCCTGAAAAATATAAGATATGCGTCAAATTACGGGCCGGATCTGGTCAAGAATAACAACAACAACAACAGCCCAGTGTAATCCCATTAGTGAGATCTGGGGAGGGTAATGTGTACGCAGACCTTACCCCTACCCCAAAGGGTAGAGAGGCGGTTTCCAAGAGACCCTCGGCTCAAGAAGGAAACAAGAGACGATATATTAGTACCATCAATAGAATCATAATAAAATAAGCACTATAAGAAATACGAAACAGATGGAAAGTACAACAATAACCAGTAGATAAAGCCCTGCATCCTAGAACTAAATCCTAACTGGCTAGTCTCACTCTGGTGCGCCGTGGAATTATTCACAACTTCCTCCTAACCTATAACCTTAATGTTCGACCTCCACAATTCCTTGTCAAGGGCCATGTCCTCAGTAATCCTAAGTCGCGCCATGTTCTGCCTGATCACCTCTCCCCAATACTTTTTGGGCCGCCCTCTACCTCTCCTCGTGCCCACCACAGTCAGTCGCTCGCACCTCCTCACCGGTGCATCAGTGCTCCTCCTCTGAATGTGCCCGAACCATCTGAGTCTTGCTTCACGCATCTTGTCCTCCATGGGGGCCACGCCCACCTTCTCCCGAATATCTTCATTCCTAATCTTATCCATCTTAGTGTGCCCACACATCCACCTCAACATCCTCATCTCTGCTACTTTCATCTTCTGGATGTGTGAGCAAGTAAAGCAAAATTTTGTGCTTTTACCTATACTTGTTTCTGGTTTGACTGGGAGACTATTGTTGATACTAATACATAAGAGGAACCTGATCTGCTGTAAAGAATTTTAACATGCTCCAGGGAAAAGAAAGCTACCGAGATGTCAATAGTCGACAAGCACAGAGAAAAAGAAACTCTTTCAGAAACCAGATTTAGGGCCTGTTTGGTTTGGAATTTATACTTGATATCAATGACTTTTTTCTGATTGATTGGTTTTGTGAATGAGAATAATTAAGTGATGCCCACATATGACTCTTATAAAAATGATTTATGTAACATTGATTATTTGATGATCGTTTATTTGGATAACCATATTCAGTTCTATAATCCAGAGTATTCAGCATGACATATCAAAGAAATAAAAGGACTGCTCGATGCACAAAGCATCCCGTGTTCGCGCAGGGTCCGGGGGAGGGCCATACCCCAAGAGAGTATGATGTAGGCAGCCTAGCCTGATTCAATGGCTGATTCCACGGTTCGAACCCGTGACCTATAGGTCACACGGAGACAACGTGTGAAATACTCCGCAGAATTTCTTTGATTTTGACATATCAAAGAAATGCTGTAGAGTATTTCTCACGTTCATTTTTTAAATAGTTTTAATTGATTGCTGCTTACTCACGATATCATGAAGCATGACTAACCATTTGCTGCATACTCAATAATACAATATTCCATTTCTGTATTTTAATTGTGTCAGCTCTTCATTTTGCCTTTTCTTTTGGGGCTGCAGGATCCTATTGTTGCTGGGATAGAGGACAAGATAGCGACTTGGGCTTTTCTACCAAAAGGTCTGGCTTCCCCTGAAGGATATCACAGTCTAGGATTGTTAACCCATCCACAATTAGTTGCTATTTGAAGACTCTCCTCAATTCCCATTTAAAGTATGTCTGATACAAAAAATATTGACTTTATAGCTATTCGTACGGACGTCAAGAAAAGATTTGGCGGTAATTGATTCAACATAACTAATTGATCAATTCACTAACCGTGTCATCAGTCCTTCAACAAATCGAGTATTGGAATTTTATGAAACTTTACTAATCTTTTGGAAAAGCTTTTATAAGAAACAATTGCATGATATGACGATGTTAAAAGGGGGCCGCCAGGTAGGAGAAACAAAGAAAGGAAAAGATCATAATTTTCCAAGTTATTCCTTCTGTTTCTCTTTTCTTTTAGTTATAATTGGTTATTCTGCTTTGTCCAAGAAAAAATATTATCCATTATCCTGATATTGCAAGAGTTCTTACACTTCTCATCTTTTTATATTCTTAAATTGAAGACTTTCACTTCTCATCTGCCTTCTGCTCTCAGAGATGCTGAGTATTAATTTTATTGACTTATACTGTCTAATTCTTGTGCAATACAGTTGAATTATCCATCTTAAACTTCTGAAATTTCTGTCTTACCATATCAGAGTGAGTACTAAAGAAATATGTTATAAGGCGATTCTCTGGTTGAAAGAGGAGAAACTGAAGATCGAACAATTCATGGTGTCAATAAGAAGTAACATCAACATGTTAATAGGGTGATAGATAAAGAATGAAAGCACTGTTTGGAGGACTTGTTAGTTTTGGCTGTGGTTTCTTGAAATCAAATCTATTCCAAAATTCACTTTCACAGGCTTTGGATGCTTTCTTCACTCCCTTATTAAGGTCTAGTTATGTCTATGTGTTCCAATTTGATGGATATTTCTTTTTTCTCTTTGCCAGAGAATGGAGAAGACATACAAGTTCTAAGATACGAGGAAGGGCAGAAATATGAGCCACACTATGATTACTTCTCCGACAAGGTTAATATTGTTCGTGGTGGACACCGGTTAGCCACGGTACTCATGTATCTCAGTGATGTCGAGAAAGGAGGTGAAACTGTCTTCCCTGAAGCAGAGGTTAGTTCAAGTTTGTCCCTTTTTTGTACCTTTACACTGATAAAAGCGTGACGTTTATCCCACGTGCCGTACACAACTTTTTGTTTTGCTTGTTAGGTTCCACATATGAGGTCGTCCATGCTACTTTGTCCCCCTGAATATATTGTTTCCTAAATTTAGCTTTTCATTTGGATCACCAGTTGTGAGGTAGGTTTTCAAAGCAGAGATTAGCTTAGAAGTTCATGATGATGATGTTTTTTGGGGGAAAAAAAGGTGAATTCAAGTTTATTTTGCAGCACATCTGGTTCCACCAAGGGGAGTGGAAGGTGGTCAAAAGATGAGAAGCTCATCGGTTTATTTCCCTTTGGTGATGTGTTCATCATTTGTTTCTAGTTGTTTGGTAGGATTGGAAGGGAAGTAAAAGATTTATATTTCCTCCTCCTGAACCAGTTCCAGAATGACTGAAAAAGCTAAAATACATTTCTATGTTTGCTTCCTGCCCTCTTTCACTTATCAATAAAGAAATAACCCTTAACTCCCTCTTTTGTTTCTCCATCCTTCCTCCTTTCACCTACCTAAACAAATCATATGATTCACGATAATATTCATCCTTTACTTGTCATAAAGAAGATTAAACATACAATTAGGGTAAACATACCTTGCATTCAACAAAGCTTTAGCAGGAGTAAAAAGAGGCCAGAAATGTGGATCACATGCTGATGTGGCGCATATAGCTGTCTTAAATAGGGGAAGCCTTAAGCCTGTTTAACGGGCCGGGTTGACCCGTTTCCGGACTGGCCCAGACCAGTTGTAACCCGGACCTGACCGGCTCAGTAGTTAGGGGGTCGGGTGGGCTGGGTTAGGGGGGTTGGTCCGTTTAAAAAAAAATCGGTTAACCTGACCGGTCAAACCCGGTCAACGAAAAATACTGTTGAACCAGTTAAACGGCTATAAATCTTTTTTTTTTTTACGTGATATGACCGTTGGAAACGGTCAACTTCAATTTGGCCGTTGCCCAACGGGTGGATTGCAAAGATAGCCCTTTTTTGGGCAATTTTTTTTTAAAAATAACACTTTTTGTAATTACTAATTTAGCCCTTTGAAAAAATATAAATACACCCCATTTTCTTCATTTCTTCGCTCATCTCTCATTTCTCAAACTCATATTCTCAATTATCATTTTTTCATTCTTCACCTAAAGTGCAATCAACTATTTGGCTCTCATTTTTTTGGAATTTAATTTATTGTATTATTTATTATTTGAAGTTTGAACAATTGACGTTTCTTCATGGTAACATTGAAGTTGCGAAATCATCAAGTGTTCAATTTATTGGCTTATTGCCGAATTCGGTGCACTCCCTCCAAATTATAAGTGCAATTTTTTTCCATTTTTATTGTATTCTATTATCTTAAATTCTTAATGAAATATTCAAAATTTTCAAATATAAAGATTTTAAAGCCTTTGCATCCTTTTATTCAAACACTCTTTTTATAAAATTGTTTTTGTGTTTAATATTTTTACGTTATCTTAATATAAATTACGATAGTTATACAAAATAAAAATAAAAAAACACTAACCCGGCCCGGTCCCTTGGACCCGTAACCCTTCCGGTTCATTTTTAACCTGGATGGACCCGGACCCGTTAAACCCAGTTTGAAAAAACCGGTAACCGGCCCGGATTCGAAATCTGCCGGTCACCTTTTTTCTCAACCCGGACCGGCCCCGCCCACCCGTTAAACACCTATAGGAAGCCTTTAGAAAAACAAAACTGCATCTTTGCTTCTATTGGACATTACGCACAAGAAGACATGCTTTAAAAACAGGGGACTTTATGAATCATGGGGTAATGTTGGCTTGTCTTTCATTTATTGATTTCTTTTCTCTTTGTTCTTTATTCATATTACTTAGTCACACCATGAAAGTGTGGGAGAGGGTGGTTGAAGCGAGGGTGAAGATGTCGATATCTGTATCCAGTTCGGGTTCATGCCGAGTCGTTCTACTCCAGAAGCTATACACCTTGTTAGGTGGTTGGTGGAACAGTACAGGGATAGGAAGAAGGACCTGCACATGGTGTTTATTGACATAGAAAAAGCATATGACAAGGTTCCTAGGGAAGTTCTTTGGAGATGCTTAGAGGTAAAAAGTGTGTCGGTTCCCTACATTATGGCGATTAAAGACATGTATGATGGGGCTAAGACTCGGGTAAAGACAGTATGAGGCGACTCTGAGCATTTTTCGGTTGTTATGAGGTTACACCAAGGCTCTGCGCTCAGCCCGTTCTTATTCGCCCTGGTGATGGACGCGCTAACACACCATATTCAAGGGGAGGTGCCATGGTGCATGCTATTCGCCGATGACATAGTTCTGATTGATGAGTCGCGTACCGGTATTAACGAGAGGCTGGATATTTGGAGACATGCTCTTGAGTCTAAGGGTTTCAAGCTGAGCAGGACGAAGACGGAATACCTGGAGTGTAAGTTTAACGCTGAGCCAGGGGAAGTGGGCGTGGATGTGAGGCTTGACTCACAGGTCATCCCAAGTAAGCTCAACCTTCTACGAATAATAGGCCTAGGGGGAGGGGAGATCGGCGAGGATGTCACACACCGTATTGGGGTAGGATGGATGAAGTGGAGGTTAGCATCTGGAGTCCTGTGTGACAAGAGAGTGCCACCGATACTCAAAGGTAAGCTTTATAAAGCGGTAGTTAGACCGGCCATGATGTACGGGGCTGAGTGTTGGCCTGTTAAGAACTCTCATATCCAGAAGATGAAAGTAACTGAAATGAGGATGTTGAGGTGGATGTGCGGGCACACTAGGATGGACAAGATTAGGAATGATGATATTCGGGAGAAGGTGCGCGTGGCTCCCATTGATGACAAGATGCGGGAAGCGAGGCTTAGATGGTTCGGGCATATACAGAGGAGAAGCCCAGATGCTCCGGTAAGGAGGTGTGAGTGGCTAGTTGTAGTGGGCATGAGGAGAGGTAGAGGGCGGCCTAAGAAGTATCGGGGAGAGGTGATCAGGCAGGACATGGCGAGGCTTCAGATTTTCGAGGACATGACACTTGATAGGAAGATGTAGAGGTCGAGTATTAGGGTTGTAAGTTAGGAGGTAGTTAGGTCTTGCATTAGTTCGTTCCGTTGCTAAAGTAATCTTGTAGGGTTTTGTCTAGGTAACGGGTGACAATGTCGTGTCTTACTATTTCTTTTTTAGTGCCGGACCTATTTACTAGTTGTCGCTTTTGTTTTGCAGCTTTCTTCTGAATTTTATGTTGTTCCTGTTTTTCTTATATTTTTTATCGTTCCTGTGATAATACTAATATTGTCTCTTTTTGTCTTCTTGAGCCGAGGGTCTTTCGAAAACAGCCTCTCTATCCCTTCGGGTAGGGGTAAAGTCTGCGTACATACTACCCTCCCCAGACCCCACTAGTGGGATTTCACTGGGTTGTTGTTGTTCGTTATTCATATGTCTACGGATTGAACCTGGTGACATTTTTGATTTACCAAGGGTAAATTAGCTTTGCTATTTGCTTCTTCTTCGTCTCCATCCCAAATTTGCTCTCCTAAATCTTTGTTTTTCAGTTATATGTTTCTCAATAAAACTGGATATCTTTACAGGAATCAACTCGACGTAGGTCAATGGCAGCTGACGATACTTTGTCCGAGTGTGCTAGGAAGGGTATAGCTGGTGAGCCTATAGAGTGGATAACTGCTCAACATTGTCGCCTTATTACAGTTGTTGCAAAACCTAATCTGCATTTGTTTCTGGTTCTCTTTTTCGGGGAATATTTCAGTAAAACCACGGAAAGGAGATGCACTTCTTTTTTTCAGTCTCCATCCAAATGCCGTTCCTGATCCTATGAGCCTCCACGGTGGGTGCCCTGTTATTGAGGGTGAGAAGTGGTCAGCGACAAAGTGGATTCACGTGGATTCATTTGACAAAATCGTGGGATCTGAAAAAAGTTGTGCTGATCAAAACGAGAATTGTGAGAGATGGGCCGCACTTGGGGAATGCACCAAGAATCCAGAATACATGGTTGGAAGTTCAGATCTTCCAGGAAGCTGTAGGAAGAGCTGCAAAGCTTGTTAACTTATTATACTTAATTCTTCCACTAAATCAGTTCAGAAATAGTAACATGTTGTTCCTTATTGTTCTTGCAATCTACCCAGTTTTGCAAATAACATCCTATTTTCTTTTTCTTCTATAGAGCGAAGTTCGTTTTTTCTCTCTCACTCAAACATATGTATACTGCCTTTATGTACACATTAGTTAACTGTTATGTACCAACTTCGATTTGGTCTTTCACTGAGAATGTAATATCTGATAACAAATTATAGTCTGTTTGTGCACTAATTTTATGATGGTTATTTTGTGAAATGATATGTAATGATTGGTCATTAAGGTGCATACACTAGTTAAATTGAGTTGACACAATGATATGCCCGGATTAAGATGTTAATGGATTTTTTATTGCCAAAGCATAATAGAGATAAGAAAAGGGACAACTTCAATTTTTATGTAACATCTTTTTCATGTACTATCTCATGCTTGGTATCAACATTTTTTTTGGAATTGACTTTTAAGTAATTTGAATGTGAATATTTTTACATCGTGAATAGATAATACTTATGCTCTTGCACTTAACCCTTGGATGGTGACACTCTCAGATAATGAGCAAACGTATGCATCAAGTATTAAATTTGTTCCATTTTTTGTTTCTCGTCTCCATCTATATCACATTTTAACATGATTTATGCACTAAACAGATATCATTACAAATGTTGGTGGAGCAGAATGAGATTCCCATCACATCACAGATGGAACCAAAAATTGTTTGTTTGTTTGTTTGTTTGTTTGTTTGTTTTTTTTTTTTTTTTTTTTTTTTTTTTTTTTTAAAGAAAAAGGTAGAAAAGGAGAAAAGAAAGCGCACTGCTACGCCATCTCTATCTCATATCATTCATGCATCCATTAGAAATTTTAAATAATAATTATTATTATCTGTCTAAAGCGATAAAAGTTTTTAAAATATTCTTGCAGCAGTTGCGTTGTCACGTTATTTAGTAGAGTAATAACAAAAGATTACATTTAATAAATTTAGAATAATAGTAGAGAAGATCAAGCAGAGATCCTTAAGCAGACTCCTTAAAAACGACTCTTGACTGACTTTTGGTAGTATTAGAATAGATGCAATTGAATTAAGAATAGCAACTATTTTTCTTAAAATAAATTGGAGCATCAATGATGTCATAAGAGATCATTTTCTCTTATGATCTCAATAGAAACAAAAAAAATATTAAATCATTTTCTTCTATCTGCTTAAATTTTGTTGGCAAAATTGGTGCGCGTAAACTCACACAAGACATTTTATAAGGTAAAATTGGTTTATAACATATGGACGAATGGTAGCATGGCATGTGGAACCAAAGGTAAGAAAAAAGTAAGTCAGGTAACGATCAATACCGGACACAACGAATATAATCGATATCGAGTAAATCTCGAAGGGAGCATATTTAACGGGAGGAGATCAAGGGTTTGCCATCGGATAGCATTCAATGAGGGAATATTCTCTCACATTATATGAGCGACCGGTGCAGAGAATATTTGCATTCATGACCTGCCGCTACATATTCAACAATGATTCTTTTATTATCATTTAAGAGGAGCTTGATCTTAGGATCTTGTTTCCCTAGGTAAAGCTATAAATAGCAGGTTCAGTAGCCATTGCAAGGGGAGGAAGTTCTTTGCAAACATATGCTGTATTTTACTTTTGCTCTCAATTAAACAACTTCACTTGTTCTATATCATTGCTTTCACTTTTGTCCTAGGAGGCATTGCACTCGGAGCCATGCTTGTCATCTTCTTCAATTTCAATTGCTAAATCTCATTTTTAATCTTATCTTCTTATCATTTTTGGATCAAATCAATTCGCTTGTCTATAAACCACGTAACAAATTTAACTGTATCGTGTTACAGGTAAACAGTTTGGCGCTCACTGTGGGGCTTAGACAATTACGTAATTGCTTTGATCCTTACGTTTATTACTAACTTGTTTGGATTCTTTCCTTAGCAAAAAAAAAAAGAAGAAAGATATGGCAGCTAATGATGTTAACATCACGCACAATGCAGATGGGCACAAAGAATTGTCCCAACATGATGATTCACTCAGCGACACCCGTAACGAGGGTGATAAAACAACCCCATTTCGTGAAGAATGGTAACCTCGGTATGTGCAGGAGATAACTCCCGATGATGCGTAGGAGGAACATGTCGTGAAAACAGTAAAAATCTTAAGAGAACAGCAAAAAGCAATCATGAAACACCTCTCAAGGAAGGATCGGGTGATGACGGAGTTGAAACAAGCTTTATCAGGCCCCTCCAATAACGCGAACGAAAGGGGCCCGACTCCTCCCAATGCTCCTGCAAACCAAATGGCTTAGAGGGTCGACAACAACACCCCTAAAAGGCGAGGATGGTTTTGACGAAACCGGACATTTGGAATGATCCTTTCAAAACCAAGATCATGAGGTTTATGAGGGAAATGAACGAACGAATAGATCAAAATGCAAAGGAGTTTCACACTCGGATGGATCAAATTCCGGGCTCACCACCAATACTAAAAGCCCGGATTGGAAAAAATACATACAATTGCCGTTTAAACTGAGCGCAGCTCCAGAGTTAATTCCGAAGTGGTTCAAGATGCCGGACATACCAAATACGACAGGACTTTGGATCCGCAGGAGCATATCACAACCTACACCATAACTGTGAAAAGGAACGATTTGGCTCAGCATGAGATCAGATCGGTCTTACTGAAGAAGTTTGGTGAAACCCTCACAAAGGGGGCCCCGACACGGTATTCTCTCTTACCCGAGAATTCAATTGACCCTTTTGAGATGCTTGCATATTCATTCATTAAGGCCCATGTCGGGTAAGGAAAGTCCAAGCCAGGAAGGCGGACATATTCAGGATTGCGCAAGGTGAGTTCGAGCTGCTACAAGAATTCGTGATCTGGTTCCAGAAAGAGAGGATGCTGCTACCGGTTGTACCTAATGAGTGGGCAGTGGAGGCGTTCACAAAGGGTTTGAATCCATGGAGCTCCGACGCCTCCCGAAAGCTGAAGGAAAGCCTGCTCGAATTCCAAGCAACCACATGGGCGGATGTCCATACCTGTTATGAGTCAAAAATAAGGATAGAGGACGATCAACTCGGGTTCCTAGTATCAAACAAGGGATGAGATCGAGAAAAAAACTAGGATAAAGTTAAAAACGACTTTTATGCGGATCGACGGTCTTCTAGAGGTCATTTTTTGCCATATGAAAGAACCAAAGGTCGGAATAACAAAGGGTTTCGGTCATTGGATAGGTCCTCTTCTGATAGTAGAACTGATCAGGACCGTAGCAGTAGATCGTTACAAAAGAAGGAGATACAGGGGGTCCGAGACCCTGTATATCCCAGGTTATCATATTACGCCTTCAACATCAGTTTAGTAGAGTTGGCATCAGTGATGAGGAATATCAAAGAAGCACGGTTCCCGAAGCCAATTCGCTCCGATCCTAGCTAGAGGGATCCTAATATGTGGTGTGAATATCATGAGACTCACGACCATAGAGCTGGGGACTGTCGGCATCTACGTGAAGAGGTGGCAACATTTTTGAAGAATGGCCATCTCAGGGAATTCTTAAGTGACTGAGCCAAGAACAACTATAGCCGAAGCCGGGACAATGCCGAGCCTTCGAAGGTAGCAGAGGGCTCCCCTTGGTTGACTATCAACATGATTTTTGGAGGGAATGAAGTTAACAGTGTAACCTTCTCAAGTGCCAAGAAAACAAAGATATCAGTGACTCACAACAACAGACTCCGGGAAGTCGCGAAAGATGATATCACCTTCACGGAGGAAGATGATGACAAACTCCTCTTTCCATACAACAACACTTTGGTAATCTCTGTCAATGTTTTAGATTTCAAAATTAAACGTGTTTCGGTTGTTCCAGGAAGATCGGCCAACATCATCCAATGGAGAGTGTTGTTGCAATCGAAGCTGACCGGAAGCATCATTCCAATGACAAAACTCTTAGCTGGATTCAACTTGACAAGTGTGCCAACCCGAGGAGAGATTTTACCGCCCACAAACACCGAAGGATTTATCAAAACCACTCAATTTGAAGTGGTAAATGGCGATATGGGTTACAATGTAATCCTCGAAAGGCTGTGGATACACGAGATGAAGGTTGTGCCCTTAACATATCATCAATTGTTGAAATTCCCAACCTCAGAAGGAATCAAGCAGATAAGAGGAGATCAAACAGCGGCAAGGGAAATGAATGCGGTAACTATTTCCAGCAGCAAGGGAAAAGAGTCGAATAAATAGCAATTACAGGAGCCGATGCCTTCTCCATTTCTGAATGAAGACGATAAGAGCGAGGAGTCATTGGAATCCTATCAAGTTCCGAGATATTTTCAGGTACCTGAGGAGATGGATGGGACCAAGTCAACCGTAGAGGAACTGGGGCAAGTGGCCTTATCTGAAGAGTTCTTTGAGAGGAAGTTTCACATGGGGACATGATTAAACCCCGAGCTCAGGTTAGGGTCTATAAATTTTCTTAAAGATAACGTTGACGATTTTGCGTGGTTGCACTCGGATATGACAGGTATCCCATTAGAGGTGGTCGTGCACAAGCAAAGCCTTGATCCAAACTTCCCACCGGTAAGGCAAAAGAAATGCCTGATAGCGGAGGTCAGGAACAAGTTTATTAAAGAAGAGGTAACCCGATTACTCAATATTGGTTCAATCCGGGAGGTAAAATATCCAGAATGGCTTGCCAACGTAGTTGTAGTACCAAAAAAGAATAACAAGTTTAGAATGTGCGTAAACTACAAGGATTTAAATAAAGCATGACCTAAAGATTAGTTTCCATTGCCAAACATTGATAAAATGATTGATGCTACAGCCGGACACGAGTTAATTAGTTTCCTTGATACTTACTTTGGGTAAAATCAAATCAAGATGAACCTGGAGGATCAGGAAAAAACTTCTTTCATAACGAACTTTGGCACATATTTATATAATGTGATGTCATTTGGGCTTAAGAATGCCGGAGCCACTTATCAGAGGCTCGTTAATAAAATATTTTAAAATCATATAGGCAAAACAATGGAGGTATACATTGATGACATGTTAGTCAAGTCTTTAAATGTAGGAGATCATTTGAAACACCTCCAAGAAACTTTTGATATCTTGAGGAAGTATAACATGAAACTCAACCCGGAAAAATGTGCGTTCGTGGTTGGTTCCGAAAAATTCTTGGGGTTCCTAGTCTCGCAAAGAGGGATCAAGGTAAATCCCGACAAAATCAAAGCTATTGAGGACATCCCGGGCCAATTGACAAATGTAAAGGAAGTGCATAGGCTAACTGGAAGATTGGCAGCTCTAAGTAGATTCATCTAGAGATCCTTTGAAAAGTGCCATCACTTCTGAAAAAGAAGAAAAATTTCAAATGGACTTCGTAATGCCAACGGGCCTTGAAAGACCTAAACAGGTACCTATCAAGCCCCCCGTTACTGTCAAAATCGGGGGAAGGTGAGAAATTGCTAATATATCTAGTAGTCTTGGAAGTAGATGTAAGTGTCATTTTAGTCTGAGAGGAAGAAGGTACGCCATTTCATGTGTATTGTATTAATAAAATATTGTCAGGAGGGGAGACACATTATTTGCACCTCGAAAAGCTGGCCTTAGCTTTCGTAGTTGCCTCTTAAAAGCTTAGGCCTTATTTTCAGTGCCACCCGATAGCCATTGTGACAACCTTTCCCTTAAGGAATGTCCTTCACAAGCCTAATTTGTCAGATCATCTGGCTAAATGGGCAGTCAAAATTAGTGAGTTCGACATTGAGTACAAACCTAGAACTGCAATCAAGTCACAAGTTTTGGCCGAATTTATGGCTGATTTTAGTCCCGGGTTAATGCCCTTGGCTGCTAAGGAATCAATGCTGGTGTCGGAAATGACATTAGGAGTCTGGACCTTGTTTATAAATGGAGCTTCCAAAGTAAAAGGGTCCAGTCTCGAGATAGTTCTAGTCACGCCCTCGAGAGAAACACTGAGGCAGGTCTTTAAGGTTGTTCCATTAATTAACAATAAAGCCGAGTATGAGGCTTTGGTTGCAGGACTTGAACTAGCCCGAGGACTCAACTCCGAGGTCGTCGAGATAAAGTGCAATTCCCAACTGGTAATAAAACCAACATGAAGGAAGAGCGTATGCAATAGTATGTGAACAAGGTTCAGGCATTGCTGGCACGATTTAGGGAATGCTCGATCATACACATTCCAAGGGAAGAAAATGTGTAAGCAAACTCTTTGGCCAATTTGGGGTCATCTACGAAGATAAAAGTATCTAACACTGGTATTGTTGTTCAACTTCTACATTCGGTATTGGATGTGGATGGTTACTACAAAGTCAATTCAACCAATCTAGTCTGGGACTGGAGGAATGAGTTCGTCGAATATCTTCGGCATGGAAGATTACCCAAATACCCGAAGACATCCTGGGCACTACGAACCAAAGCATCTTGTTACTGCCTCATGGATGGGTAATTATATAGAAGATCATACCAAGGACTATTGGCCCGATGTTTGGGAGCCTCGAAGGTGGACTACGTGATGAAAAAAGTCCATGAAAGAATTTACGGGAACCATTCCGGTGCAGATTTGTTGGTACTAAATCTGGTTAGGATAGGTTATTATTAGCCCCGGATGGAGCAGGAAGCAAAGGCATTCGTTTAGAAGTGCGACAAATGTCACACCATGCACAGTTGGTACATCAACTAGCAGAACTCTTGCATTTGGTATTGTCCCATGGCCGTTCATGAAATGGGGAATGGACATAGTCGGTCCTCTACCACCGTGCACCGGAAAGGTAAGATTTATTTTGGTTTTAACTGACTACTTTACTAAATGTGTTGAAGCAAGTCCTTACCAGAAGATCTGTGAGTGCGAAGTGGTTGATTTCATATGGACCACATTATTTTTTGATTCGAAATACCGAAGGAGATTGCTCATGACACGTGCCGCAGTTCATATGCTCAAAAGTCACCAAAATTTTGGAAAATTTGAAAATCAGTAGGATCACTTCTTCACCGTAGCATCCAAGCTCTAACAGACAAGCGGAATCAACAAATAAAGGTGATTATCCAGAACCTTAAAAAGAAGCTAGAAACTGCTAAAGGCAAATGGCCAAAAGAGCTACCGGGTGTACTATAGGCATACCTAACAACAACGGAGTCGAGCAGGGGAGAAAAACCTTTCTCTCTCGTATATGGCACGGAAGCTCTGATACTGGTCGAAGCAGGGGAACCAACTTTAAGGTTTTACCGAACAAACAAAGAAGCAAACAATGAATCACTATTGGTGAGACTGAACTTGCTAGACAAACGCAGGGACTTGGCGTATGTAAGGATGATGTCTTAAAAGCAAAGGATGGAAAAATATTATAATCGGAGGGCCAATCTCCACTACGTCAAAGTAGGAGACACGGTTTTGAGACAAGTGATTTAGAGCACTTGGGAAGTCAATGCCAGGAAGCTACGCTGGGTCCAACATTGGACGGTCCTTACCGGGTTTCATCAATTACCGATAAAGGGTTGTACGAGTTGGAGAATCAAGATGGAGTCAAGTTGCCAAGAAATTGGAATGTGACTCACCTCAAAAGGTATTATTGCTAATGGATGCTACCAATACTGAAAGTATGTGCTGCATTTTTTCCTTTCGACTAGTTTTTATCCCAATCGGGTTTTTCCGTCAAGATTTTTAACGAAACAACAACGGAAAGCATACTACGAAGGGAACATCATCAGCAAATGTAAGACCTTTAGTTATCAAGGCACTAAAATTTTCACATCGATGGAAAACATCTACGTGTACGGTTAAATAATCTATGGTTCGATGGCAAGCTTTGGCTTCCATTACTAGAAAATGATTATTTAACCTTCACAAGTTGTTTCCATCGATAAAGCAAGACTTCCAATGTTTGAATTTGCATGCTTCGCATTTGAATACTAGAGGAGGGGGAATAATGTCCATACAGCACCAGAAGCTCTATGAAAACCTAGACTGCGAGAATCGGGATCAATGTTTCATCAGGACTAGGGACTGCATGATCAACCCTATAGAGATAAGTTGTACAAGTTAGCCACGTATATTGGCAATATGTACTTTATCAAATGAATGTTTATGTACTTTTAAAGATAGAAAGAATAAAATAAAGTCCTTTTATTTTTATCTTATTTCTTGTCCAAATGATGAGTTAATTTTATCATTTGAAAGTTAACAAAAACTTCAAATGCTTGTGCCGGAATGAATGATGTTGCCCAAATTCACACCACAAATATAGGTTGTAAGGCGGTCGAAGCAATAATAAAAACCCAACGCAAGTCGGGGTCGAATCCACATGGAGTTAGATATGGGATTAGGTATATGTCTAAACTAGATGTATGATATGCCCAAGATTGCACTTCCACATATTTGGTTGTTTCTTTCTACTTCTATTGACTATGCTAATGTTCGCAAATGAAAAGCTAAGAGACAATATTTTTGGTTTTGTTGTTTTTCAAGTTGATAAAAGGTCTAGGGTCGTGACTTCCACCTAGGTGGTTACCTAACAGGTTGTGAACTCTAGGCCAAGTTTGATTGGTCGGGGTTTGTAATATAGCAATCACACTCGATTACTCACTCTATACCTCTCAGTAGTTTGAGTGATTTTGCCCAATTTGGCTTTCTCAAGTCCAAATGGGTATTGCACAAAACAAATGATAAATGCTCAAGTCGGGTCTTACTATCTCTAGATTCAACCCTTTAATTGGGGATATCAATTTCTTTAGTTCACCCCAATTTCTTGTTAGCCAAGTTTTTCTAGACTTAGTCTCTCTTACTCAAGTACAGACTAAGTCAATTAGGCATTAATAAATATTCGCAACCATTAATTCTTGAATTCAAGCAAGAACCAGGCTAAATATCACTAACTCAATCACAAACAAGCCTTAAATCAAATACCCATTAAGTACCCACACTAGGGTTGGGTCACAACCCTAGCTAGAAATTTAACTACTCATGGAAAATGCAGAAATTAAAGAAGAAATTAAGATAGAATCCATAATAGATGATTAAGGGAAGAAAATATAATGTTAAAATGTTAAACTAATACAATGTTACCCAATACAGTAAAGAAAAACGACACAGGTGCTCTCCCAAAACAAAACTTGACCTAAAAATGACAAAAATTTCTATTTATACTAAGCTGAAAATATCTGACAATAGTGCTCCTACGGAGGTTGTGCGTCCGCACAATTATATGTGCAATCTGCACAATAAAACTTGGCTTGACATGTTCCAGTTTTGCGGCCGCACAATTCTGGATTGCGGCCGCACTCCTTCAACTTCTGCGGACCACACATAAAGAGCTCTTGATTATGCGGCTGCATAAAAATGGTGCGGTCCGCATTTGTTCTTGAACTTGAAATCGCATATCTCTGATCTTTGTCTTCTGCGGCCGCACCAGAATTGTGTGGTTCGCACTTTGCGTGTCATTTCTTGTCAGAGGTATTCTTCATGATCTGCGGCTGCACTCAATATTGTGTGGTCTTCACAGTGCCCTTTTAGCCTTGTTTCTGTCCTTATCCAAAATTACTTCTTCTTGAGTTGATTTTCATCTCTTTAGCTCATGTTCTATCATTCCTGCAATCAAGCACATTTCATTAGTTTGCGGGAGTACCTTTAAGCAATTTTGGTATGAAACGAAAGTAAAAGAGGGAAAATAATTGATCAAAATCCCTACTGATCAACTCCCCTAACTTAAACTTTTTCTTGTGTTGAAGCAAATAAGGCAATTCCCACATCCACACAAGACAAGAAATATTTCAACTGGCCTAAAGTGAATCAAACACACATCAATTGGGACCAACAATTACCCACAATAGGTATGAATTATCAACAATGCAATGATTTGACTTTTTGAGTACAATAATTCTAATGTGACACTAGAGCATCAAGAGTTGACTTATTCATCAAGGAATCTCGCTCTTTTACGTAGGTCATTGTGGATCCCAAACTCCTCTTCCTCTACTCTCCGTTAGCATAACTCACTTAGGAATGTAACACTCAATTCAAGAATTGTGAAAAGTTCGCTCTTCTCTCTCAAAAGAATGTCACAAGTACAACTTTAAGTACCATATGCTTGCCCCTCATGTAAATCACCACTAATGCAAGCTCACTCAACTTGAAATCATGTAGGGATTTTTCGGGATGTAATGAAGGCTTTTTGGATCAAGGTAGGAATTGATGGAATAGAATGGGTTCATTTTTCCTAAAACATTGCATATTCTTTTTTTAGCTCATACTTTGTTGACTTTTTGAGTCAATTTCTTTTTCCTCGGGTGGAACTAGAGAGACGTAACATCACTCTTTCTTGGTCATGACATTCATTTTTCTCCTTTTGTATTTACTCCATGCCTTTCATCCTTGTTTTTCTTTGAATCCCTTCAACTTTTACTTTATTCACTTTCTTTTTGGCATTTTTCTTTTTGTTCTTTCTTTCTTTTCTTTGCCTTCCCTTTTCTTCATTTCTTTATCTTCTTTTTACCTTTATATCACTTTCAAAATCCTCATCTCTCCCCCAAACTTATGTTTTTGCCAATTGTTTTTCAAGAATGCTAAGGAAAGATGGGGGTGCCAAGAGAGGGTCATTACAAAACGGATAAAGGCTTGTAACGTGGTTATTAAAAGAAAAAGGGCTTAGGCTCAAATGGGTTGACTAGGGATATCACATTGGTAGGCTATGGAAGATTTCAAACTTTAAATTGGATCAAGGAGAGCCTACAATCATTTCTCGAGCCAAGCTACACTTAGAATTTTGCCTAGAAAAACATTCAGGGCAAGTTCTAGACTATTAGCACGAGTACTTGGACTTGCAATTCAATACCTCACCTCTCATGCTTTACTAAAGATAATGGAGTCGAGGGCCCACAACAACCCTAGTTAAGATTGAGAATCACAAATGGCTCGACTGAACCACTCGATGACTGTTTAAGTCAACACAAGAGTCAAAAGGTCACAACTAGAGCTATTTTCTACCAACAACTTGTTTTTAACCATAAGGTCGTAGGAAAATGTGTTGGTACCAAGCGAACCATGCTTGAGACCCTTTTATTCATTACTACTATTTTTTTCTAAACAAAAAAGAAAACAGACTCAATCCCTTAAGAAGGTTGTCACGCCATCTATCGTTGGGAAGATCCACCCGGTTCACACAAAATCCACCTTTAGAAAGAACCATGGCATTAAGAAAACCAAAGGCTTATTGATCACTCAAACGTAAAAAGAAGCTAATAAATCTAAAAGAAACTACTAAAATAAATAAGAAGTTATACTACTAAGAAATACAAACTAAAGAAGTTATGAAATAAACTACGGAAAGTAAGACAAATGAATATACAAACCGAGGGGAAAATGAATATATACATAAGGGAACTAAATATACACATCAAATGAAAGGGAAGAATATATACATACCAAAGAGAAAATAAAGGTAAAGTAAAATAGTACAAGAGTTATTATAGGCCAATGTCAATGTCAAATCAATCAAAATAGACCACCCCCAAATAAAAATAAGCATTGTCCCTGATGCTTAACAAAAGTAAGAACAAGGAAGGTTAGAGAGTTAAGAGAACTCCCAATGTGGTCTCAGTCTTCATGGCATCTGTAGCACTCTCGGTTTCCTCTAGCTGTATCTCATCATCACCTGGCTGAGGGACAATAGGGTTGCTAAGCACTGGATTATCTCCTCAGTGGTGTGGGAAGTCACAACTGACTCCTCAGATTGACCGGCTACTGCCTCTGATGCCTCGGGCACTGCTAGTACTGCCTGTGCTGCTGGGACTGCTGGCTCCATAAGCAGGTCCAATGGTAGATCTCTAGAAGATGCAATCTTGGCAATCTCTTTTCTCAACCTCTCCACTGACTTCTTCAATGCCTAAGACTTCCGCATCTTCTTCGTCTGCTTTCCCAACTCCTCAATGACCTCCCTATATGCTACTAGAGTCTCTATAATGGTCTTCTAGTTGTCCAGAATCTTCTTCAATACTTCCTCCACTTTTGGAGGTACCTGTGGTGCTGCCGGGGCAGAGGACTCCGCTGTAACAACACTGGATATGTCAGACAGTTTTGAAGTAGCTGCTGCATCCAGTTGTTAAGGCTCGCCAATATCTAGGAGACTTGCAGCGCAGTATGTGGATAAGTGGATGAAGCTGACACTGATAATGGAGCTGGTGGTCTAGAAGAAGAAGGTGGAGGCATGGCTGCTGTTCCAGTGGAAGGACCGGCTGTTGTAGAAGGCATAGCATCTATGGAAGGCTTAGTAGCTAAATCAGTAACTACTATCGTTGGCTCCTCAAACTGTCCAGCGAAGGTAGTTGCCTTACCCTTGAACTTTGGGTTGTCAGTACCCTATAGGTGGTACCATAAGAAAGGCTTCTTGGCCTTTACTTTTATGTCATACTGCCTCGACTCCACCTTTTGATCATTGAAATACTCTGTGAGGAAGTTTGGGTACGGGTATGATCTCTCATCTTTCTAAGCAGCTAATGTGATGTTGGTGGACATGATGACACCAACATTAATTGGGTAACCAGCCATAATAGAAGCCACCAGGACTGCTCAGGGAAGTGGGAGGTTGTTCTCATTTAAGCACGGATCAATGCGGCTGCATACGAATGTCTGCCACCATTTGGCTTCAAAATTTAGGGTGGCCCGGATTATGGGAACCCCTCATGTGAGCCACAGAGGTGGTGGTCCTCGAGCAACCAAAATCTCAGCTAGCCACAGCCGAGATGCATCACCCATAGCAAGCTTTTCCAAGTATTGCACTACCTCCACTTCTTCAAATCCTACATATGAGTTCAAAGCACAGGAGTCGAATCTAATTTTCAGATTTTGCACCTGTGTTATCTTGGTACCCTTCTTTATGTGAGCCACATTGACATAAAATTCTTTAACCAAGTGCTCATTTGCGTCGATGACACTTTGGGTGAACCATTTTCGCTTCCGAAATTGTCTAAGGACATTTGGATTATGAATGTCCAAATCCTTCATCAAGAACTGTCGCTCAAGTGTGAGTGATCTCTAGGGCCACCACTCTCTGAATTTGTTGAAGGTAGTTAAGCTGAAGAATCTGTCTTTCTCTTCTTCTTAACCTCTCAAGGCCGCCCACTCGAGTGTCACCTCCTCTCCCATCATCCAGGACATCATCATCATCATCTATATTGATTAGTGCGGGAGGAGAGTGTTTAGAGGAGGGCTCTAAACCCTGGCTACCAGCATTTGAACACTCAGAAGAACTAGCTGAGGTGGAGGATTTGTCATGGAGTTGGTATCTCGTTTGAACTTGATGTGATTGGGAATCCGGTCGTGCTTGTACAGAGTTGCCCTCTAAAGCTTCCCCAGACGGGGCATATTCACTGGTGTCGGAGGTTTCAGGAACTCTGTTGGTTGTAGCCTTCTTGTTTATTGCTCTCTAAATGGAAAGTGGTAGGTTACTCTTGCTTCGGCCTGTCCCATTTAATGTATCGCTTCTGCCCCGTGATCTAACCATTGTCTGCAACACATAAGTAATAGAAATGAGTTAGAATTGAAGCTCATAGTGTATACAGATGCATGCTTGATAGTTGTAGTAAAGCAGACTCAGAAGAGGAAGTGCGGACCGCATAAAAGTGAGTGCGACCACAGACAGCCGAGTGCGGACCGCACAATTTCACAGTGCAGCCGCACAACCAAAAGTGCGGACTGCATAATTTTGAGTGCGGTCGCACAACCCCATGTTCAGACTACTGGGTTCTCTGATCATTCAACAGTGAGGATAGTACAATTTTGCTGCGAACCGCATAATTTTACCGCGAACTGCATAATTTTGAGTGCGGTCCGCACATATCAAGCATCAATTTTACCCTAACTCTAAGATCTGCGGATTGCACAAAAATATGTGCGGCCGCACAATTTGAAAATAGCACTGCCTTATGTTTCATGCAATTTTGTTCACAAATTAGACATGGTTTGAGCAATTAAACATGATTAGCTACTTACCTAGGCCCCAATTAACATTTAAGATACTACTCACATGATTCTAAGAAAATATGACTAACTATTGACATTTTTAGGCTTGAAAACAAACCTAGACAAAAGAATAAAACTAAGAAAGGATGAAAAATCTAAAGATAAATGAACATACCAGTAATGAAGGATGCAGGTAAGAATCTACACAGATGAAATGCTTGAAATTTGAGAACTAATGGGGTATACACTGTGTTTTCTTAGGGCTTGAGAGTTCAAAGAGTGTAAAGCGTAAATAGTGGTGAAAAGCCCTATTTATAGGTTGACCCAGTCGGGCCCAGAACTTACCTGAGTGCGGCCGTACAATTTTAAGTGTGGTTCGCACTCTTTACCTGTACCTTTGAAGAAGTGATGCGGTCCGCACAAAAGTGAGTGCGGCCACAGAGTTTGCGCGGACCACACAATATTGTGTGCTGCCACAATTATTTAATGAAATTTGACAAGCCAAACTTCAGAGAGAATGCACTTTTGGTCTTCCAGTTGTGCGACCGCACACAGAATTGTGCGGCCGCAAAGTGATTGTTCGGTTCGCATAATTCTGGTGCAGTTCGCACTTTTATGACACTTAGCCAATTTTTCTTGCACAATCCCTGCAATGCACACCCATTCCTGCATACACTTCAAAACTGGTAAGCACAAAACAAAGCATATTTAATCTAAAGAAGAAAACCAAGAAAAAGAAAATTACACATGGGTTGCCTCCCAAGAAGCACCTTATTTAACGTCGCGACACGATGCATATTACCAATCATTTGAAATGAAGAACCACCACAATGTGTCCATCATCAACCTTGCCAAGATAATATTTAACCTGGTGCTCATTGACTCTAAACACCTCATCGTTCTTATTTTTTAAATATAGAGCACCAAAGGGAGTTACATTCACCGCTTCAAAGGGGACACTCCATTTTGACTTCATCTTGCCCAGAATCATCCATAACTGGGAATTGAACATTAGCACAAGATCACCTTCCTTAAACTCCTTGTTGTGGATGTACTTGTCATGGAGGTACTTTATCTTCTCCTTGTAAAGGGACGAACTTGTGTAGGCATGATACCGGAATTCATCAAGCTCATTCAATTGTGCCACTCTTAGGTTTGCAGCGACATCCACTCAAGGTTCAACTTCTTCAAATCCCACATGGCTTTATGCTCAAGCTCCACCGAAAGTTGACACGCCTTCCTAAATTCCAATCGATATGGAGACATCCCAATGGTGTTTTGTAGGCCGTCCTATAAGCCCAAAGAGCATCATCAAGTTTTCTTGACCAATCCGTCCGGTTGGCATTCATAGTTTTTGACAAAATACTCTTGATCTCCTGGTTGGAGACTTCAACTTGTCCGCTTGCTTGAGGATAGTAGGGGGTCGAGACTTTGTGAGTGACACCATACTTTGTGAGTAAGTACCAAAAGCCTTGTTGCAAAAATGCAAACCCTCATCACTAATAATTTCCCTTGGGGTACCAAACCTCATGAAGATATTCTTTTTCAAGAATGCCACCACACTTCGAGCTTTGTTGTTGGGTAAAGCCACGGTTTCAACCCATTTTGACACATAGTCCACAGCTACCAAAATGTAAGTATTCCCACAAGAGCTCACGAATGGTCCTATGAAATCAATACCCCAAACATCAAAGATATCAATTTCCAAGATGGTGGTGAGGGGCATCTCATCCTTCTTAGAAATCCCACTAGCCCTTTGACATTCATCATAACAGTTGACTAGATCACTTGCGTCCTTGTAGAGAGTAGGCTAATAGAATCCATAACTCAACACTTTTGTATCCGTTATCGCTCCACCATGGTGACCACCATACGGTGAAGAGTGGCAAGCCTCAAGAATTCCTATTTGTTCTTTCTACGGCACACATCGTCAGATCACACCGTCGGTACATATCCGAAAAAGATACGACTTATCCCAATAATTGTCAAGGCAATACCGTTTGAGCTTCTTCCTTTGGTTTGAAGAGAACCCATTCAGTACAATGCCTCTCACAAGATAATTGGCTAAATTGGCAAACTATGGCATCCCGGTCATTAAAACGGCTAGGGGTTGCTCGTCGGGAAATGAATCATTGATCTTAAGGCCGTCATGTGGCCTCCCCTCCTCCTCCAATCGGGATAAGTGGTCCGCCACTTGATTTTCACGACCCTTGCGGTCTTGAATCTTTAGATCAAACTCTTGCAATTGAAGCTGCCGCGCCCCCTTTTTTCTCGTAGAGTCCGGGTTTCGACATTGTGGGGACAACTCCTTTCCTTTTGGGAATTGGTATGGAATTTGAAGAGTCACTGCCTAACGGATTTAAGGTGCATTAGTGCACCAAAAACAAATAACTCATAAACTGATTTGCATTACCGGAGATTGGGTAAGGGCTCGAAATAAGCTTAAGGGAAAAGTGTTAGGCACCCCTCGAGGTCCACAACGGTGGGTCCCAGCCAAACTCAATTTAAGTGAATTAGTCATAAGCAATTTAAACAAATAGAGATTATTTAAACGAGAATAAATGGGGTCCTAGGTTTATTAGCCTATATGATCACTTCTGTGCAATACTCGGTAAACTTTCTTCAAATAGAGGTGTTATGCATAGCATTAGTGCACAGATCATCATATCCTTTACTAACCAATTACCCTCCCCTAGATTATGATCTAAGTGTTCTAATAGCATTGAATACGTACCCTATGTGTGCATTACCCGTCCCTTGATTAGGACCTTGGAGGTGCTTAGGACCTCTAGTTAAGATGGTTCTAGACTTACCTATGGTGCTTTAAAGGAGAAAACTAGGCATCAAATAAAACATGTAGCACTATCACATAAGGAGTAGTTAAAGGGGCTCACATTTACCTCCACAAATAAGCAAACAATTGCACGTCTCACACAAAACGTTTTAAACGATTTAAAGTCATATAGCAGGATATCTAGATTAGCACAAAATATGCAACAGTTTCATAAAGGCGAAGAAGTAAATACCTAATTAGTTTGCCTACTGATTTTATTACTTTCTGAATCTGGGCAGTTTATAAGCAGTCAAACAAACACAGTTTTTGGCAACTTCAAGGTTTTAATTATCCTATAGGCTTCCCTAGGAGATAACCGGCAGGATCCTATAGGTATGATATTAAATTTATTATAAACCAGTGACTAGTTTAAACATGCAAATTTTATCTGTTTAGACCCTATAGGCATGCTGTTTACGCGCTGAAAATGATCACAAACATTACATAACTGATTTTACATGTTTATCTCTATGAGCATGATATTGTTGCAACTATTTTTATACTAATTCCTTATAGGCATGACGGTTAAGGGATGAAACTGATTTTATATATATTTTCCTATAGGCATGATATCTAGGCGAATAAAGGTGTCAATTATTGCCAAGTGAGTGCAACAAAATATCCTAGTAACATGATGTCTAATGCACACATAGAGGTTTTGGAAACATGATTATTGCAGAATGGGTAAACGACTAGAAGCAGGATTTCTAGGATGAGAATTCAACATAATGAGATAAACCCTATGAACATGGTTTCTAATGCAAATAAATATCATCACAATAGTCCTATAGATATGGTTCTACCCGATCCCCAAAAAGTTATATATAAAATCCCTTCCCAGTTTTACTAATAACCCCAATATCTCTTTTTACATGAATTATTATTACAGACATATATAAATGAATTACAGAATGAAATTGCTATACTATAGGGAGCCTGGATAGGCCCAAAAGTAAACCTAGAAACTAGGCCTTCAATCAAGTCTGAAATATGCCAGTATCTCATAGTATACCAAATGGCCTTCTGGTGCGTCAAAGTTCCTAAGGGCCTCAGGGACCCCGGACAATGCTCACACCAGAAACCTTTTAAAGAAACAGTTTTGTGAACAAGTTTGGAAAAGCCAGCCCCAATGTGTTAGAGTTCGGAGGAGTCTCATGGACTCCTAGGCAGTGCTCACACTGGAGGAGCAGGACCCTAGATATTCTAAGAGTAGGAGTTGAAAATAGTACATAAAAATAGGAGATAGTTTTAAGAAAACAGTTTGGATTTTAGGAGTAAATATGAACAACCAGAGTCATTTCAATACTTAGAATTCAAACAAAGATTCCAGCAATCAAATAGTAGACAGAAACAGGATCACAACCACTTCAAGCAAAGTTTCATATTGCCTAGATTTGACTTAGTTCATTAATCATCACTAGGTGGTTAGATAGTATGCTGGGAACAGAATAATAAACAAACAACTACACAGAGAAAGGTAGCAGGGGTTGGGAACATAGAAGTCAGGAACACATAAAATAGGGCAAGCATGCTAGTTGAGAAAACAAGTTGATAAGCATCATGTATCAAATAAGAACATGCTAAAGTGTGTGAACTATATTGACATATTAAAGAAGACAATTTCATGAGAGTCAAGGGCATGCTAGTTATCAGAAACATAACACAAGCAAAGACAGGTTGACATCTTATAACAGTCAGATTCCACAACATACTGAATAGGACATAGCAATAGAAGTACTCTTGCTGATTTAAAGCAATGAACAAAAAAGACATACACAGTAGTAATCAAGCTAATTGTGAGCAATAATAAACAGGAAAGACAGGAGTGAACTACACAGAAGTGGTCATTCTGATTGAGAGCAATAAACAGGAAAGCACATAGGTTCAACTCCATAGTATATTGAATGATAATAGGAATGGGGACATACCAGTTAGGAAATAGCAAAAAGAAAGTTGAAAGTATGCAGAATCCAATAGTCTAGCCTTGGATTTCAGCCGGCTAGACAATGTAGCAAACACATGTAACAGAAAGGTTTGAATGAGAGCAAGAATTTTTGTGTGTATGTGTGTATGTGTTTCTTTCTAAGTGTGTTCGTGTCTTTGAAAGAATTTAGAATGGAGTATATATAGCATTCAACAGAGAAGACAATTAAGGCAAGAAAGTTAGAGTTCACAAATAAGGTAAGCAAATACAATCAGCCAGTTAATTTGGGGGCTAAACTTGATCAAATAATTCCCAAAGAATCTGGAAAACACCCCCATAAATTAAGGAGAATCAATTAACAACTCAGATTGGGATTCAAATAAGGCAGAAAATAAATCCTAAGTCAGTTAGAGTAAATCAAATCCTAAACATTAGGCTAATAAACTAATTAAGGCAAGTAATCCATTAGGCATCACAAATAAGGAAAATATGTAAAAATCACAGGGAAGTACTAATTTCAACAGAAAAATATAATTTGAACCTTAATAAAATTAGTCAATCTCTTTTAATTGACAAAGATGAAAAATAACGGGCAAATATTGAAATAATCAGTGAAATACGCAGAAATCCTAGGGTTTAGAACATAGTCATGAGAATCAGTCGAACAAGTAAAGAAAATTAGGGTTAAACACTTAAAAAATTAGTATTTTTCAGAAACTTAATGGGATGAAACCCTAGCTTTAGAGAAGACAAAAATCGGCTAATAATAAGAACACACAGAAAGTTTTTAAAGAGAAATAATAAATAAACTTAAAATTATCTTAGATCTACAAGGATCTGAACAGATTCGAGTAGTAAGAGACTAGGGTTTTAAAAGAATGACAGAGATGAAAGAAAGTCTGGTTTGGAACCATAGATTCGAGCCATAAACACGAAGATAATAGTACTCACAAACGGAGATGACCATAGGTAGGTTCATAAAATGATTTTGAACAAATCTGAGTTGAATCTCTTCGAGATTCCTTCATGTAACAACAAAATCGAACAACCAAAAGAGATAAGAGACCGGCAGGGGCCTGAAATCACAGAGGAACCCCATGGAACGGGTAGTTTTTCGGTGATGACGGCTAGGGTTAGGGGAGCATCTAAGAGAGAAGAGAGGAGAAAAGGGAAACAGAGGCGGCGGAATTAAAAAAAATGGGTAGGGTTTAGGGGTGTTAGGGGGTAATTAAAAATGGTAATTGATCCTCGACCGTTGATCTTTTGAAATCAATGGCCAGGATTTGATCTGGTGATGGGAAGGGTTGGATAGAAATTGGGCTTGGGTATTTTAATTGGGCTGGGGGGTAATATTTTGGGCTAGGTCCGAAATTAAAAAAAATTTAAAGAGGCTATTTGTTATATACCCAATTAGTTGATAAAATAATTTATAAAATAGCTAATAAATGATAAAAAAAATGTTTATGGTGCATAAAAATAATTTTAAATAATTACTAAATATTATCAAAATATAAAAAGCTATTTTCGATGAAATAAGGTAATTATGCACACATGGGCTATTATTGCAAAGTTATTGCAATTACAACCCTAAAAATGTAAGTATGACTATTCATGAAATAATTACAGCTTAGTATGAATATAAATTACAAAATTAAGCACTAAAATTTTTATAAAACCATTTGTGGTTTAGTTAGTAATTATTTATATAGTAAAACACTGGGGATAAATTAATCAGAAAATCCTTTTAAAATGCAGAAATTATGGGAAAAATATTAATTAATGCTCATGCATTGTTTTGAAAATATATATGCATTTTGAAAATAATTTAGGGAAAAATTGGATATCAATAGCTACCCCTCTTTACCCGGGAAGGATGAAAGAGTTATCGGGTAAAGATATGATGGCCAATTTTTACCGAGTAAGGTGATTTGAGAGGCATAGGCCGCACTCTGGTTTCCGAGCTGCCTACATATCCCTGGTTTTACAGGAATTAGGCCACATGTAGTTCTGTACCCAATGGTGAATGAAGCCGATGGAGTTGTTATAGAAATGGTAGCAAGTTTTGGAAAGGCTCCTTCTTTGGGTAGGATAGTATCAAATAGGTTTATGTTGAGTTATGAGTACGAGCCTGAAGTGTAACAGATGTATCATAGGGCAAATATCTGAATGGTCACAGAGTAAAGGTGGGTAATTGATGGGAGTCGATTATGTTTGAAATAATGGTAAGGCACAAATGGAAACCGGAAGGGTATGAGTGGAAACGAGAGCGAAGGTTGCTCCTGTTTGAAGAACGGTTACTTCCTGGATTACCTACAAAACTTAAAACACAATGCATGCGAGTATATAGAGTATTGCGAGAATTTAAACATGATGCAAATTCCCTTTTGGACCATGAAAGGTTGTCTTTGGACAGTGAAGATGACGTCCTTAGACCATGACGTCCCGGGCCATGGATCATGAGATAAGAGATCCGCAGGCCATTAAATGATGTTCTCGGGCCATGAAAATGGTGCCTCTGAACCATGAAGCCTTTAAATAATGATGTGCAATATTGAGAGATCCTCAAGCCATGACATGGTGTCTTCAGGCTATGAGGATGATGCCTTCGAATTATGACGCCTTTGGACAAATTGGCTATACATCAGCCCATGATATGCGAAAACATGATACCAAAGGTGACAACAAGATAGAGCTTAGTCTTATGCAGAGTTTTGGGGTAGAGATTAGCCCCGAGAGAAGAAGATAATGCAAATTGAAAGTGGAGCAACACTTATGCAGAGGGAGATAATGCTTAGTCTCACGAGAAAGCAGTGCTTAGCCTTATGCAAATACAGAGGAAGATCTTAGCCTCATGCGAGCTTTGAGACATGGCTTAGTCTCATATAGAGAGAAGGCAATGCTTAGCCTTATGCAAATATAGAGGCGGGGCTTAGCCTTATGCAAGATTTGAGACAAGGCTTAGTCTCATTCAAAGAGAAGGTAGTTCTTATCCTTATGCAAATATGGAAGCAAAGCTTAGCCTCATGCAAGATTTGAGACAAGGCTTAGTCTCATGCAAAGAGAAGGCAATGCTTACCTTATGCAAATAGGGAGGCAAGGCTTAGCCTCATGCAAGAATTGAGACAGAGCTTAGTTTCATGCAACGAGAAGGCAATGCTTAGCCTTATGCAAATAGGGAGGCAGACTTAGCCTCATTCAAGAATTGAGATAGAGCTTAGTCTCATGCAAAGAGAAGGCAATACTTAGCCTTATGCAGGTGAGGAGGAAGGGTTTAGCCTCATGCAAGATTTGAGACATGGCTTAGTCCCATGTAGAGAGAAGGCAATGCTTAGCCTTATACAGATACGGAGGCAGGGCTTAACCTCATGCAAGATTCGGGATAGGGCTTAGTCCCATGCAGAGAGAAGGCAATGCTTAGCCTTATGCATATAGGAGGCAGGGCTTAGCCTCATGCAAGATTTGAGATAGGGCTTAGTCCCATGCAGAGAGAAGACAATGCTTAGCCTTATGCAGATACGGAGTCTGGGCTTAGCCTCATGCAAGATTCGGGATAGGGCTTAGTCCCATGCAGAGAGAAGGCAATGCTTAACCTAATACAGATATAGAGGCAGGGCTTAGCCTCATGCAAGATTCGAGACATGGCTTAGTCCTATCTAAATTGAAGGCAATGCTTAGCCTTATGCAGATATGGAGGCAAGACTTAGCCTCATGCACGATTAGAGACAGAGCTTAGTCACATACAAATTGAAGTCAATGCTTAGCCTTATGCAGATATAGAGGCAGGGCTTAGCCTCATGCAAGATTGAGATAGAGCTTAGTCTCATACAGTGAACAAATGTTAAATAATAGCAGAGTATTTCTTAGTTGGAGATGGATTCAGTATCCTTGTTGTTATGAAGGTTGTGGTTCCAGGGTGTGCATGTTCCTTGTTCCTGCATTCAAAGAAAAGTCGTGAGTTTTGTAGAGGGAGGTTGGTTCATGCCTCCGGTGGCTTGCTTGACTTGCTTCGTTCTAGAGACCCTGTTCGAGTCATCCTGGGTAATGCCTGGCTGCCATAGAAATAAAGATTTCAAAAATATGCACTTATTGATGAAATAGAATTATTTAGAAAACATAGTGGTATATAATATCGAGTAAATTATATGAACTAATGGCTGGAACATTTTTAGAGGCATTGCGACTTTCTTGTACTAAAATTTTGATGATCCTCCTCAAAATTCTGCCCCAATTTGATCTTTTTGTCGTTCTGCATGTAACGAAGTTTGTTGGATCTGCTCCGGAATTTTGAGAATACTTCTCAAAATTCTGCCCCAGTTTCTTAATCGGTTTCTCACTGTCTTGCATGTGATGACATCGGCTACAATTGTTCTGGAATTTTGAGGGTCCTCCTCAACATTCTGCCCCAGTTTTTAGTTTTGGGGAAAATGAAGATTTTATTAAGATATGACCAAAACCACAGGGCTGCCTACGTATCCCCTCTTAAATGGGAATCATGTCAAGCGTAGTTCAGTTACATTAGATGAAGGAATGTAGACAATCTAAGCATAGTATCTCTTGACAACATCTGAATTGATAGGTTTTGGCCAAACTTCTCCGTCCATTTCTGCAAGTTTGAGTGCTCCTCCTGTTAGCACCCGATGAACCATGTAAGGACCTTGCTAGTTGGGTGAGAACTTCCCTTTGGCTTTATCCTAAAGCGGGAAGATCCGCTTCAGTGCCTGCTGCCCTAGTGCGAATTGTCTTGGTCTGACCCTTTTGTTGAAAGATTTGGATATTCTATTATGATAAAGCTGACTTTGACATACTGCGTTCATTCTTTTTCCATCTATGAGGGCTAGTTGCTCATAGCGGCTCCTTATCCATTCTGCATCACTGAGTTCGGCTTCCTATATAATCCTTAAAGAAGGAATTTCTACCTCGGCTAGAATGACAACTTCGGTACCATAAACCAGTAAATAGGGAGTTTCCCCAATTGATGTGCAGACCGTAGTACGGTATCCCAATAGTGCAAAGGGTAACTTCTCGTGCCATTGTTTGTGATTTTTTACCATCTTCCTTAGTATCTTCTTGATGTTTTTGTTGGCAGCTTCCACAACTCCATTCATCTGAGGCCTGTATGTTGTAGAGTTTTTGTGCCTGATTTTGAAGGTTTCACACATGGCTTTCATCAAATCACTGTTGATATTGGCGACATTATCAGTGATAATGGACTCTGGAACCCCAAATCGGCAAACAATATGATCCTTGACAAAATCTGTGACAACTTTCTTGGATACAGTTTTGTAGGATGCGACCTCTACCTATTTTGTTAAGTAATTGATGGCCACTAAAATGAACCGGTTCCAGTTATAAGCGGTGGGCTCGATTGGACGAATGACATCCATTCCCTAGGCAACAAAATGCTAAGGTGCACTTGTTGCATTAGGCTCGTTTAGTGGTACCTTTATCATGTCTGCATGTACCTGGCACTGGTGGAATTTCTGGATGTATCGGATGCAATCCATTTCCATGGTCATCCAAAAATATCCAGTTGTGAGTATCTTTTTGGCTAGAACAAAACGCATTCATATGTGGTCCACAAGTTCCGGCATGTATCTCCTCAAGTAATTTGGAAGCCTCCTTTGCGTCAACACACCTTAACAATCCCAGAGGAGGAGTTCTTTATACATGGTCCCTCCGCTTTGAAAGAAGTGATTGGACAACCTCCGCAGTGTGCGTTTCTGAGTATGGTTCGCATGTTCTGGGTATTCTCTTTTTGCCAAATATTCCTTGATGTCGTGGAACCAAGGCTTTCTATCCGTTTCTTCTTCAATATGAGCACAGTAAGTTAGTTGATTATGGATCCTCACAGGTATGGGATCGATGAAATTCTTATCTGGATGTTGTATCATTGATGACAAGGTGGCCAGTACGTCTGCGAACTCATTTTGAGTTCTGGGTACATGTTTGAGTTCTATCTTTGTAAACCTCTTCATCAATTCCTGCACATGATACAAGTATGGTAGTATCTTGGTGTTCTTCGTAGCCCATTCTCCTTGAACCCGATGTACCAGAAGATCTGAATTGCCAATTATCAAAAACTCTTATATATTCATATCGATGGCCAAATTGAGCCCTATGATGCAAGCCTCATATTCTTCCATATTGTTGGTGCATGAGAACCTAAGCTTTTTGGATACCGGGTAATGTTGGCCTGTTTCTGATACCAAAACTTCTCCAATGCCCACTCCTTTGAAGTTTGCAGCCCTATCAAAGAACATTCTCCAACCGTTGTAGGCTTCAGCAATGTCCTCTCCTACGAATGACACTTCCGCATCAGGAAAATACGTTTTTAATGGTTCGTATTCTCCTCCCACAGGATTTTCAGCAAGATGGTCTGCCAATGCTTGTCCTTTGACCACCTTCTGAGTTACATAGATGATGTCGAACTCACTTAACAATATCTGCCACTTGGCTAACTTCCTGGTTGGCATGGGCTTTTGAAAGATGTACTTCAAAGGGTCCATCCTAGATATGAGGTATGTGGTATAGGCACAGAAGTAATGCCTCAATTTCTAAGTTGTCCATGTCAAAGCACAACAAGTGCACTCTAGCAAAGAATACCATGCTTCATAAGGTGTGAACTTCTTACTCAAGTATTATATGGCTTGCTATTTTCTTCCTGTTTCGTCATATTGTGCCAAAACGCATCCAAAAGCTCCATCTAGCACGGACAAATACAGTAGCAAAGGTCTGCTAGGTTCTGGTGGGACTAGGACTGGTGGTGTGGACATGGATTCCTTGATTTTGTCTAAAGCCCTCTGACAATCCTCAGTCCAACTGGTTTCAACATCCTTCCGCAATATTTTGAAGATGGGTTAACATATTACCGTGGACTATGCTATGAAGCGGCTGATGTAGTTGAGGCGTCCTAGGAATCTCATCACGTCCTTTTGTATTCTTTGGCGGTGGTAACTCTTGGATAGCCTTAACTTTGGACGGGTCCAACTCAATTCCTCGGCGGCTGACAATGAATCCTAATAGTTTTCCTATAGGAACCCTGAATGCACATTTTACGGGGTTCAATTTTAGATTGTACCTTCTTAGCCTGTCAAAGAACTTTCTCAAATATGCTATATGATCTGCGGCCCTCTTGGATTTGATGATGTCATCGTTAACATACACCTCTATTTCCTTGTGTATCATATCGTGGAAGATGGTTGTCATGGCTCTCATGTAAGTAGCCCCAACATTCTTTAGACCAAATGACATCATTTTGTAGCAGTACACTCCCCACGTTGTGATGAAGGCTGTTTTCTCTACGTCTTCTTCGTCCATCTAGATCTAGTGATAATCCGCGAAGCAATCTACAAAGGATTATAGTTCATGCTTGGTACAATTGTCGATCAAGATATGTATATTTGGCAATGGAAAATCGTCCTTGGGACTTGCTCTGTTTAAATCTCGATAGTCACCACACACCCTGACTTTCCCATCTTTCTTCGGAACTGGTATAATATTGGCTAACCAGGTTGGGTACTCAACTACCCTAAGGACTTTGGCTTTGATTTTCTTAGTGACTTCCTCTTTGATTTTTAGGCTCATATATGGTTTGAACTTCCTGAGTTTCTGCTTCACTGGCAAACACATTGGATTGGTAGGCAACTTATGAGCCACTATGGACGTGCTCAGATTAGTCATGTCATCATATGACCATGCAAAGATATCCTCATATTCCTTCAGGAAACGAATGTACTCTTCTTTCTCTGAAGGTGATAAGTGAATACTTATGCAAGTCTCCTTGATGGTTTCGGCGTCTCCCAAATTGATTGCTTCGGTTTCGAAGAAAATCCAGGGCATCACCAAACTGGTACAGTTGAAACGTCACGACACAACTTTCGGGCTAGGATATCCATACACCTGGCAAGAATATAATGATTGGTTGTCACCATGGCGTGGTCCTTATTACCCTCTCGAGTAGCCAGTGCCACATCTGAGTCAAACTTTTCACTAGGCCGATACAATATGGGGATCTGCAGAGGAAGAAGCTTTGGCTAGACTGAGAAACTTGTTCCTAGAAGACAAAAATATGGATTGCAATGTGATAATTGAGGAGGAAGAGGAAGAAGGCCTCACCATTCAGACTGTGGAGAAGGGAGTTGTTCTCAAGAATTGGACTACCGCACCATCCCGGGCCCGCCGAGTTCCTGGGTAGCTTGGCAATTAGCCTGATTTGTTTTATAGCCATGCTAGGCATTTAAGATATTTTCAGTAATTTTTGTTTAGAGATGCATTTTGTTCGAAATAATTGCTCGAGTCATCGAGCCGTACTTGTTTTGGGATATTTTCAAAATTAATCAATGCATTGCTATTTATCATTCATTATTATCTTTCACATTTTCTTCCTACAATGTTATTATTACTTTTCCCGATGAACCAATGACTATGACATGTAATGAGACAACGCAACATAAGGATAGTGACTCAAAAGAAGAGGATGAAATACCTGAGGAAATTGTCAGAAAGGTTGAGAACTTTGAGAACAAACCTAAGTTCAACCTAGAGAAATTGTAACACCAGTTCTGGGTAATTTATGTATGAATTAGTATTGGCATCTTTATTAAAATATTACATTTCAGTCTTCCGCTTATTAAATTCCATTGTTTATCTAATGTTGGTTATTCATTGTTAAGGGATTAAAATCGAAAAAGGTAAATAATTCAAATGGTCAGCTTGCCTAGCTTTCACTAGTAGGCACCATCACGACTCCCGAGGGTGGAAAATCCAGGTTGTGATAATAGGGATCAATATTGACCCTATATGTCCAGTTTGCAAAAAAAAGGAGAAAACGATTTGTCACATATTCTGAGATTGCAATGAAATTAACAAGTTCTGGTACACTTATGGCCTCCACTTTAATACTGAGGCTCAAAATATCCATTGGCTTGATTACATTAGACAAATAATAGTTACTTTAACCATTACTATCTTACTTCACTATTAGAAATCCGGAAATTAACGACCAAAATTTAGCGACCAAAATTGGTCGGTCCAAAAAAGAGACCAAAGTTGGTCGGTAAAGGAGAGAAAAATATTTTATATTTATTTTAAATAAATTACCAGCCAAAGTTGGTCGGTAAAGTGGTCAACAAGTTGACTGAGCTGGTCAGACTTGTTTAGTCAAAGAAAATTTTAAATTATCGACCAACTTAAGTCGGTAATATGGGACCCCAGTTAAAAATTTTTAATAGTTATATTATTATTTAAAATATTTTATAAAATATAAAAAATCTTATTTAAAATTACCGACCAAAGTTGGTCGGTTAATACTGGGGGAAACATTTACCGACCAACTTTGGTCGCTATACATTAATTTCTGGAAAATAACCGACCTAAGTTGGTCGGTTATTAGGTCAACATTGGTCAAAATTTAAAATTACTTTTATATTTACTATCTAAACAATATAAATATAATCCGTTAATACTTTTGTAGTAAAAGAGATGAATACACTAACATATATTATAACATGCTATATATGTAGTTAAAATAGTACAACGAAGCGTGTTCTATATATATATTGTGATGACCCAAAATGTCATCACTTGTTTGAGAAATAAATCTTGTGTTTCGAGGCCTTAAAACCTCCTTTTTATCTCACTTGATTTGCGCGCATGGTCCGGACCTATATCCGGAAAGCCTTTTATGTGAAAATATGAGAAATAAAAATTTCTAGAGTTAAAATTTTGATTTTGGTTGACTTTGGTCAACATTTTGAGCAAATGGATCCGGATCTGTGTTCCGACGATCCCGGGAGGTCCGCAGTAAAATATGGGACTTGGGACTATACCCGGAAATGAATTTCGAGGTCCCAAGCCTTAGAAATCATTTTTTGAAAGAAATTGTTTTGCTGAGTTATTCATGAAACAAAGAAAAGAATTAATGTTTGAAACCATTGGTATCGGGCCCGTATTTTGGTTTCGGAGCCCGGTACAAATTTTTTAAAGTATTTAAATGATAACTGTGAAATTTGGTGAAAATGGAGTTTATTTGACGTGATTTGGACCTCCGGTCGAAGAGTTATGAACTTTTAAGTGTTCTTTAGGAAAATGATGAGTTTTTGAGGTTTAATTCATAGTTTTACATGTTATTTTCATGATTTGGTTGCACGAGCAAGTCAGTATGATGTTCTTAGGTTGGTGTGCATGTTTGGTTTGGAGCCCCGAGGGCTCGAGTGAGTTTTGGAGAGGCCACGAAGTGGAATTTGGACTTAGGCCCCGAGAGAAATGGGTCGCAAATGCGAATAGTGGCCTGGGCTGCCTTGGTCGCAAATGCGAAGTACTTGTCGCAAATGCGAAGGCAGTATCGCAAATGCAAAGAGGACTGGATTCCTCAGGGTTCGCAAATGCGAACCCCTGTTCGCAAATGCGAGGTTAGCCGTCTGAGGGGTTCGCAATTGCGAAACCTGGTGGCAATTGCGACACCTGGAACCTGCAAAATCATAGCTTAGACGCATTTCAAGCATTTTTCAAACCCTTTCAAAATCAAAACACTCTTGGGCAATTTTTCAAAGATAAGTACTCTTCCAAATTGATTGTAAGTCATTTCTAACTTGTTTTTATTAATCTTTAAAATCTTTTTTCACAATTTCAACTCAAAATCAAAGGTTTTCATGGGGGAAATTAGGTGTTTTGGGTAGAACCTAGGTTTTTCAAATTTTGGGGAGTTGGACCTCGATATTAGGTCCGATTTCAAAACAAACTATATATTTGGGTTTGTGAAGGAATGGGTAATCGGGTTTTGGTTCGAACCTGGGGTTTTGACCATGTGGACTCGAGGGCGATTTGAAACTTTTTAGGAAAAACTTTAGAAAATCTATTTTCATGCATTGGAATTGATTCAATTAGCATTTATTGATATAGTTAAATAACTTATGGCTAGATACGAGCGAATTGGTGGTGGAATCAAGAGGTAAAGCGATAGGTGAGACTTGAATTGTGTTCTGGTATCGAGGTAAGTGTTTGGTCTAACCTTAGCTTGAGGGATTAGGAGTTGTGTCCTGTTTCCTATGTGTTATTTGTTGAGTACGACATATAGGCACGGTAATGAGTATCTATACGTTGGTGTCAAGCATGCCTGTGAGTCTTATATTATGATTATTATGACTCCGTTTGTATTGTTCATGCCTATTGTGATGATTTCTATTGTTGAGTAAAGTTTGTGAAAGTAATAGTAGAATTTGAGTAGTGAAGAGCGTTGGCTCAAGTTGTATAATGAATTGTGAAAGTATAATTGCCAATTGAACCTTATAGAGCATTGGCTCAAGTTGTGAAGTAAAAGTGGAAAAGAGAAGAGAATTATTATATTGTCTCCCTTGCCGGGATGTTGTTGCTTTTAATGCTATCTCCCTTGCCGGGATGTTGATGTTTTTGATATTGTTCCCTTGCCGGGATTGATTGTTGAACGATTGTTCCCTTGCTGGGATTTTATTGTAATTTTATTTACTTCCTTGCCCTATTGCTTGTGTTTGTTGTTTGGGTAAGGAAGAGTGTTAAAGCACGAAGGGTGATGCCGTGCATTGTTTTGGTGAGAGAGTGTTAAAGCACAAAGGGTTATGCCGTGTATGATTTTGTGAGAAAGAGTGTAAAAGAACGAAGGGTGATGCCATGCCGCACGATGTACAATTTCGTGTTGATTATATTGATTTCATGGTGTGGACGAGAGTAAAAGCACGAAGGGTGATGCCGTGCAGTTTATATTGAATCCTATTGTGAGGATAACAGTAAAAGCACGAAGGGTGATGTCGTGCACTTGTTTGATTTCTGATTCTTGTTGATAATTGAGATATGGTGTTCCTCGTATTTACTTGTTGTCTTTCTATTTTTAGTTGATGTTTCCCCGTAGCATGTTTCCCCCTCCCATTCCTAACTGTACATTCCTGCTTTTATTTTTCCCCGTATATGATTTAAATGCACTGGTTTATTTGGTAGTCTGGTCATATCCTCATCACTACTTCACCGAGGTTAGGCTAGGCACTTACCAGCACATGGGGTCGGTTGTGCTGATACTACACTTTGCACTGTGTGCAGATCCTAGAGCAGCAGCTTTGTGACCTTAGCTTGGGTGGTTGCCTTCAGTCCATACAAAGATCCAAGGTAATCCTACCGGCGTCCGCAAGCTCTGGCGTCTCCCTCGATCCTTTTTTCCTGTTTCATTTATGTAATTCAGAAGCAGTGTTGCCTTTATTTTTCGGACCTTGTTTGTAGTATTCCTAGACCGGTTGTGAAGTTGTGAAACCAGTTCTGGGTAGTCTTTGTTTAAGAAATCGTATTGGAAATGGTTTATTTGTTTCTTCCGCTTGTTTAAATTCCAATGTTTATAAACTGTTGATTCACATTTTTTAAAGGATTAAAATGGGAAAAAGGTAATTTGTTCAAATGGTAGGCTTGCCTAGCTTTCACTAGTAGGCTTCATCACGACTCCCAAGGGTGGGAAATTCGGGTCGTGACAAGTTGGTATGAGAGATCTAGGTTACATAGGTCTCACAACTCACGGACAAGCTTAGTAGAGTCTGAGGGATCGGTACGGAGACATCTGTGTCTATCCCTCAGAGGCTACAAAGTTAGTAAAAACTTCACATCTATTCTTTCCTGTTGTGCGGTTTGGTTTCTTACTGCTAATTAAATTTCTACTCTGTTCTTTCGTAGATAGCGGGCACACGTGCTTCCTCATCCACTGGCCAGCAGCCCAAACCCCTAGCAGCAACTCCCACGATGGGTAAAGGGCAAGGTCGAGGCCGTGCTAGAGGACGAGGTAGGGGCAGAGCTCAGCCCAGAGTAGCAGCACCAGTAGCGGAGCCTCAGGTTGAGTTTGATGATGAGGTTCTGGACCAGGCAGTTTCGATGGGCCCAGCTTAGGTTTCAGAGGGGTTTATTGCTACCCCAATACTCCAGGATGCTCTGGTCCATCTAGTGGACCTTATGGAGAGTGTCACCCGGGCAGGCTTGCTTCCTATAGCACCAGCCGTCTCTTAGGTTGGAGGAGGAGCCCAGACTTCTGCTACTCGCACTCCGGAGCAGATGGCTCCCCAGTTTCAGACTCTAGCAGCTCAGCCAGTTGGAGCAATTTAGCCGGGTGTGGTAGCTCAGACCGGTGATGGAGCAGCTATGTCTGCCTATGCTTTGTGGAGATTGGATAGGTTCACCAAGATCTTCATTACCACTTTTAGTGGTGCATCTTTTGAGGATCCCCAGGATTATTTAGACATCTTTCATGAGGTTCTCAGGAACATGGGGATAGTGGAGACGAACGGGGTTGACTTTGTTACTTTTCGCTTATCTGGATCCGCCACGACTTGGTGGAGAGATTATTGTTTGTCTAGACCAGTTGGGTCACCAGCTTTGACTTGGGAACAGTTTTCTCAGCTATTTTTGGAGAAGTTTCTTCTGGTCACTCAGAGGGAGATCTATCGGAGGTAGTTTGAGCGTCTCCAGCAGGGTTCTATGACTGTTAATCAGTACGAGACCAAGTTTATTGATTTGGCCCGTCATGCTTTACTTATACTTCCTACGGATAGAGAGAGAGAGAGAGAGAGTGAGGAGGTTCATTTAGGGGCTCATTCAGCCTATTCGACTTCAGATGGCTAAGGATATGGGGAGTGATATTTCCTTTCAGGAGGCGGCCAATGTGGCCAGGAGAGTTGACATGGTTCTATCGCAGCGAGGTGGTCAGGGGTCTGACAAGAGGCCTCGTCATTCAGGCAGATTCAATGGTACCTCGTTTGGAAGTAAGGATTCATATGGTAGAGGCCATCCTCCTAGGCCTTTTCAGTCAGCACTTCAGGTTTCTCACGACGCTTTAGGTGGTCGTGGTTCTCATATTAAATATTCTTATCAGCAGTCCTATAGTACACCACCAGCTCCTATAAGTGCACCACCGCTCCAGAGTTTTTGGGGTGGTCCTTCAGGTTGTCAGGGTTAGCAGTCTCAGCAGCCGAGGGCTTGTTATACTTGTGGTTACATGGGTCACATTGCTAGATTTTTCCCTCGAGCATCAAGCAACTCTCAGTATCAGGGTTCTCGTGCCATGGTTTAGGCACCGAGTGTTCCACAGCCTGCTCAACCAGCTAGGGGTGGAGGTAGAGGTGGAGGTGTTAGATGTGGAGGTCAGGCTACTAGAGGTGGAGGCCAGCCAGCAGCAAGCCATCCTAGAGATGTAGTAGTTCAAGGTGGTGGGGCCCAGCCCCGATGTTATGCTCTTCCAACTAGGCCTAAGGTTGAGGCTTCTGATGCAGTTATCACAGGTACAGTTTTAGTCTGTAGTAGAGATGCTTCAGTTCTATTTGATCTAGGATCTACGTACTCCTATGTGTCATTTTATTTTGCACCGTATCTGGTCATGCCTATTGATTCTTTGAGCACTCCTATATACGTGTCTACACCGGTGGGTGATTCTATTGTGGTAGATCATGTTCATCATTCGTGTATAGTTGTAATTGGAGGTCTTGAGACTCGTGTAGATTTGTTACTTCTGGACATGGCTGATTTTGATGTCATATTGGGGATGGACTGGTTATCACCTTACCACGCTATCTTGGACTGTCATGCCACGACTGTGACCTTAGTCTTGCCGGTTTGCCTCGTTTAGAGTGGAGAGGGACTCCTGGTCAGTCTACCCATAGTGTTATCTCATATATGAAGACTCGGTATATGGTCGAGAAGGGGTGTTTGACTTATTTGGCATATGTTCGTGATTCTAGTGCCGAGGTTCCTTCTATTGATTCTGTGCCTGTTGTTCATGAGTTTCCTGAGGTATTTCATTCAAACCTCCCGGGTATGCCACCCGATAGGGATATTGACTTCTGTATTGATTTGGCTTCAGGCACTCAGCCCATTTCTATCCCGTCGTATCGTATGGCCCTGCCTGAGTTGAAGGAGTTGAAGGAGCAGTTGTAAGACTTTCTTGAAAAAGGCTTCATTAGACCTAGTGTCTCGCCTTGGGGTGTATTAGTGTTGTTTATTAAGAAGAAGGACGGATCGATGAGAATGTTTATAGATTATCGGCAGTTGAACAAGGTTACAATCAAGAATAAGTATCCATTGCCGAGGATTGATGATTTGTTTGATCAACTTCAGGGTGCCAAGGTATTCTCGAAGATTGACTTGAGATCTGGCTACCATCAGTTGAGGATTAGGGCATCTGATGTCCCTAAGACAGCTTTTCGCACTCGATACGGGCATTATGAGTTCTTGGTGATGTCATTTGGGTTGACAAATGCCCCAGCAACTTTTATGGATTTGATGAACCGAGTGGTCAGGCCTTACTTGGATTCGTTCGTGATAGTCTTCATTGATGATATTTTATTCTATTCCCGCAGCCGGGAGGAGCACGAGCAGCATCTCAGAGTGGTTCTTCAGACTTTGAGAGATAGTCAGTTGTATGCTAAGTTTTCAAAGTGTAAGTTCTGGTTGAGTTCAGTTGCATTCTTAGGTTATGTTGTATCAACAAAGGGTATTCAGGTAGATCCGAAGAAGATAGAGGCAGTCAAGAACTGGCCTAGACCAGCATCAACTACATAGATCCAGAGTTGCTTGGGTTTGGAAGGCTATTACCGTCGGTTTGTGGAGTGGTTCTCATCTATTGAAGCCCCGATGACCAGGTTGACCTAGAAGGGTGCCCAATTCAGGTGGTCGGACGAGTGTGAGGCGAGCTTTCAGAAGCTCAAGACAGCTTTGACTACGGCGCCGGTGTTGGTTTTGCCCACAGGTTCAGGGCCTTATACAGTTTATTGTGATGCATTCGTATTGGACTTGGTGCGGTGTTGATGTAGGATGGCAAGGTCATTGCCTATGCTTCGCGGCAGTTGAAGATTCATGAGAAGAACTATCCGGTTCCTGATTTGGAGTTAGCAGCCATTGTCCATGCGTTGAAGATTTGGAGGCATTATCTATATGGCGTGTCATGTGAGTTGTTCACAGATCACAAGAGTCTGCAGTACTTGTTCAAGTAGAAGGAGCTAAATTTGAGGTAGAGAAGGTGGTTGGAGCTATTGAAAGACTATGATATCACTATCTTATATCATCCGGGAAAGGCCAATGTGGTGGTCGATGCTTTGGTAGGAAATCAGCCAGTATGGGCAGTCTTGTGTATATTCTGGTCGGTGAGAGACTGCTTGCTTTGGATGTTCAAGCTTTGGCCAATCAGTTCATGAGGTTGGATGGTTCTGAACCCAGCTGGGTATTAGCTTGCATAGTCGCTCGTTCTTCATTATTGGAGCATATCCGATATCGGGAGTATGATGATCCTCATTAGTGTGTCCTTAGAGACACGGTGCAGCACGGAGGTACCAAGCAGGTTACATTAGGAGACAATAGAGTTTTGAGGCTGCACGATCGAGTTTGTGTGTCTAATGTGGATGGACTCCGAGAGTTGATTTTAGAAGAGGCCTATAGTTCCCGGTAATCTATTCATCCGGGCGCCGCTAAGATGTATCAGGATTTGCAGCAACATTATTGGTGGAGGAGGATGAAGAAGGATATTGTTGCATATGTGGCTCGGTGTTTGAATTGTCAACAGGTTAAGTACGAACATCAGAGGTCTTGTGGTTTGTTCCAGAAGATTGAGATTCCTGAGTGGAAGTGGGAGCGTATCACTATGGACTTCGTTGTTGGACTCCCATGGACTCAGAGGAAGTTCGATGCAGTCTGGGGTATTATTGATAGGCTGACCAAGTCTGCACATTTCATTCCGGTAGCAGGCTCCTATTCTTACGAGAGGTTAGTTGAGATCTATATCCGGGAGATTGTTCGTCTTCATGGTGTGCCCGCGTCTATCATTTTGGATCGAGGTACGCAGTTTACCTCACATTTCTGGAGAGCAGTTCAATGAGAGTTGGGCACACGGGTTGAGTTGAGCATAATGTTTCATCCTCAGATGGACGGGCAGTCCGAGCGGACTATTTAGATTTTGGAAGATATGCTCTGAGCTTGTGTCATTAACATTGGAGGCTCGTGGGATTAGTTTTTGCATGTAGCAGGGTTTGCCTACAACAACAGCTATCAATCGAGCATCCAGATGGCTCCTTATGAGGCTTTATATGGTAGGCGGTGTCAGTCGCCGATTGGATGGTTTGAGCCCGGAGAGGCTCGGTTGTTGGGTACAAATCTAGTACAGGATGCCTTGGACAAGGTCAGGATCATTCAGGATAGGCTTCATACAGCTCAGTCCAGGAAAAAAAGTTATGCCGACCGTAAGGTTCGTAATTTGGAATTCATGGTCGGTGAGCGGATGTTGCTTTGGGTGTCACCTATGAAGGGCGTGATGAGATTTGGGAAGAGGGGCAAGCTTAGCCCTAGGTTCATTGGCATGTTTGAGATTCTTGATCGAGTGGGAGAGGTGGCTTACAGACTTGCGTTGCCACCGAGCTTATCAGCCGTGCATCCAGTATTTCATGTGTCCATGCTTCAGAAGTATCACGGTGATCCATCCCACGTGTTAGATTTTAGCACTGTCCAGTTGGACAAGTACTTATCTTATGAGGAGGAGCCGGTAGCTATTCTAGACCAGCAGGTTCGTTAGTTGAGATCGAAGAATTTCCCTTCTGTTCGTGTTCAGTGGTAAGGTCAGCCTGCTGAGGCATCGACTTGGGAGTCCAAGTCCGATATGCGAAGCCGTTATCCCCATCTTTTCCCCGACTCAGGTACTTCCTTCTTATGTCCGTTCGAGGACGAATGATTGATTTATAGGTGGAGGATGTGATGACCCAAAAGGTTCACTTGTTTTAGAAACAAATCCTATGTTCTGAGGCCTTAAAACCTCTTTTTTACCTCACCTCGATTAGCGTACGTGGTCCGGACCTATAACCGGAAAGCCTTTTATGTGAAAATATGAGAAATAAAAATTTCTAGAGTTAAAAATTTGATTTTGGTTGACTTTGGTCAACATTTTGAGCAAACGGACCCGGATCTACGTTCCAATGATCCCGGGAGGTCAGCAGTAAAATATGGGACTTGGGCGTATGTCCGGAAATGAATTCCAAGGTCTTAGCCTTAGAAATCAATTTTTGAAAGAAATTGTTTTGCTGAGTTATTCATGAAATAAAGAAAAGAATTAATGTTGAAACCATTGGTATCGGGCCCGTATTTTGGTTCCGGAGCCTGGTACAAATTTGTTAAAGTATTTAAATGATAACTGTGAAATTTGGTGAAAATGGATTTTATTTGACGTGATTTGGACCTCCGGTCGAAGAGTTATGAACTTTTAAGTGTTCTTTAGGAAAATGATGAGTTTTGAGGTTTAATTCATAGTTTTACATGTTATTTTCATGATTTGGTTGCACGAGCAAGTCCGTATGATGTTCTTAGCTTGGTGTACATGTTTGATTTGGAGCCCCGAGGGCTCGAGAGAGTTTTGGATAGGCCACGGAGTGGAATTTGGACTTAGGCCCCGAGAGAAATGGGTCGCAAATGCGAATAGTGGCCTAGGCTGCCTTGGTCACAAATGCAAAGTACTTGTCGCAAATGCGACATCGCAAATGCGAAGAGGACTGGATTCCTTAGGGTTTGCAAATGCGAACCCCTGTTCGCAAATGCAAGGTTAGCAGTCTGAGGGGTTCGCAATGCAAACCCTGGTTGCAATTGTGACACTTGCAACCTGCAAAATCATAACTTAGATGCAGTTCAACCATTTTTCAAACCCTTTCAAAACCAAAACACTCTTGGGAGATTTTTCAAAGACAAGTACTCTTCCAAATCGATTATAAGTCATTTCTAAGTTGTTTTTATTAATCTTTAACATCTTTTCTCATAATTTCAACTCAAAATCAAAGGTTTTCATGGGGAATTGGGTGTTTTGGGTAGAACCTAGGTTTTTCAAATTTTAGGGAGTTGGACCTCGATTTGAGGTCCGATTTCAAAACAAATTATATATTAGGGTTCGTAGGGGAATGGGTAATCGGGTTTTGGTTCGGACCTGAATTTTTGACCATGTGGGCCTGGGGCGATTTTTGACTTTTTGGGAAAAACTTTAGATAATCTATTTTCATGCATTGGAACTGATTCATTTAGCATTTATTGATATAGTTAAGTAACCTGTGGCTAGATATGAGCGAATTGGTAGTGGAATAAAGAGATAAAGCGATAGTTGAGACTTGAATTGTGTTCGTAGCATCGAGGTAAGTGTTTGGTCTAACCTTAGCTTGAGGGATTAGGAGTTGTGTCCTATTTGCTATGTGTAATTTGTTGAGTATGACGTATAGACACGGTGATGAGTATCTATACGTTGGTGTCAAGCATGCCCGTGAGTCTTATATTATGATTATTATGACTCCGTTTGTATTGTTCATGCCTTTTGTGATGATTTCTATTGTTGAATGAAGTTTGTGGAAGTAATAGTGGAATTTGAGTATTAAAGAGCATTGGCTCAAGTTGTATAATGAATTGTGGAAGTATAATTGGCAATTAAACCTTATAGAGCATTGGCTCAAGTTATGAAGTGAGTTGTGAAGTAAAAGTGGAAAAGAAAAGAGAATTATTATATTGTCTCCCTTGCCGGGATGTTGTTGCTTTTAATGCTATCTCCCTTGCCGGGATTTGATTGTTGAACGATTTTTCCCTTGCCGGAATTTTATTGTAATTTTATTTACTTCCTTGCCCTATTGCTTGTGTTTGTTGTTTGGGTGAGGAAGAGTGTTAAAGCACGAAGGGTGATGTCATGCATTGTTTTGGTGAGGGAGTGTTAAAGCACGAAGGGTGATGCCATGTATGATTTTGTGAGGAAGAGTGTAACAGCATGAAGGGTGATGTTATGCCGCACGATGTACAATTTTGTGCCGATTATATTGATTTCATGGTGTGGACGAGAGTAAAAGCAGGAAGGGTGATGCCGTGCAGTTTATTTTGATTCCTATGGTGAGGACGAGAGTAAAAGCACGAAGGGTGATGTCGTGCACTTGTTTGATTTCTGATTCTTGTTGATAATTGAGATATGGTGTTCCTCGTATTTACTTGTTGTCTTTCTATTTTTAGTTGATGTTTCCCCGCAGCATGTTTCCCCCTCTCATTCCTAACTTTGCGTTCCTGCTTTTATTTTCTATCGTATATGATTTAAATGCACATGTTTATTTGGTAGTCTGGTCTTAGCCTGTCACGACCCGGATTTCCCACCCTTGGGGCTCGTGATGGCGCCTACTAATGTGAGCTAGGCAAGTCGACTATTTGAACACATTACCTTTTTACCCATTTTATCTCTTTAACAATTATAAAGCAACAACGTGTAAATAGCGGAAATTACAATAAGTAGAAGAAATGCAGTAAACTATTTGAAATATGTATCGAATACAACTATTAGAGCCTCGACCACCCAGAACTGGTGTCACAGTTTCACAGATGATCTAAGAATACTACATACAAAGTCTGAAAAATAAAAGATACATTGTTTTTGAACTAAGTGAATGAAACAGGAGTAAAGGGATAGAGGGAGACACTAGGGTCTGCGGACGCCTGCAGGACTACCTTGGATCTCCGCGTAGACTGAAGGCAGCTACCCAATCTATGGTCCAAAAGCTGCTGCTCCGGGATCTGCACATAGTGTAGAGTGTAGTATCAGCACAACCGGCCCCATGTGCTGGTAAGTGTCTGGCCTAACCCCAGCGAAGTAGTGACGAGGCTAAGACCTGACTACCAGATAAACCTATGCAGTTATATAATATGCAGCGGAAAATAAAACAGGAATAAACAAGTAAAGATGGGAGGCGGTACATGCTGCGGAGGAATATCAATACCAACAGTAAATTAAGAGAAAAGCATAAGGACAATCTAGAATTTACAGCAAAAAAATAAGGAACTCGTAACCAATCTACAAACACTTTGTATTATCAATTTGTTGAGGTGCACAACCCGATCCCAAAACATAATAACATTGTTGTGGCGTGCAACCCAATCCAATTATATTATTGTTGCGGCGTGCAACCCGATCCAAGAATAATATTGTTGCGGCGTGCAACCCGATCGAATTATAATATTGTTACGGCGTGCAACCCGATCCAATTATAATATTGTTGTGGTGCGCAACCCGATCCACATATACAGTTCAACACCAATCACAACAAGAGTCTCGGCAAGGGATCAATAAAGAAACAATACTATCCCGGCAAGGGAATCGACAGTATAAGTAAATACGTCCCGACAAGGGAAAATCAGCTATAACCAAACTTGTTCCAACATCTAACTACCTCAACTAACACCAATACTTAATCATAAGTAATTTCTACGAGAATAATCATAATCCTTGCTCAACTCAGAGAATCACCAACTTAGGCATTTGTAGTATTTATTAAAAACACAACAATTCCAATTTAAGACTCACGGTCATGCTTGACACCAACGTATAGATACTCGTCACCATGCCTATACGTCGTACTCAACAAGTAACATGTAGCAAATAGGACACAACTCTTAATCCCTCAAGCTAAGGTTAGACCAAACACTTACCTCGAACTTTCACGGCAAACTCAAGTCTCAACTATCGCTTTACCCCTTGATTCCACCACCAACTCGCTCGTATCTAGCCACAAGTTACTTAATTACATTAATAAATGCTAAATGAATCAATTCTAATGCATGAAAATGAGTTTTCTAAAGTTTAACCCAAAAAGTCAAAAATTGCCCCCGGACCCACATGGTCAAAACCCAAGGTTCAAACAAAAACCCGATTACCCATTCCCCCACGAACCCAAATATATAATTTATTTTGAAATCGGACATCAAATCGAGGTCCAAATCCCAATTTCTGAAAAACCTAGGTTCTACCCAAAACACCCAATTTCCCGCATGAAAATCATTGATTTTGAGTTGAAGTCATGTGAAAAGATGTTAATAATTGAAGAATACGAGTTAAAATTGACTTACAATCGATTTGGAAGAAGAGTTTTCTTTGAAAAATCGCCCAAGAGTGTTTGGTTGTGAAGAAGTGTTAAAAATGAAAGATTTTTGGCTAAGTTATAAAATTACAGGTTGCAGATGTCGCAATTGCGACCAGGGTTCGCAATCTACTAAGTTTGCATTTGCAAAGTGACTCTTGCATTTGCGAGGCCAGAATTGCGAACAAACGATTGCATTTGCGATAACAGGCCCAAAAGGGGTGTATCGCATTTGCGAAGGAAAATCTCGCATTTGCGAGGAAGGGCTGGCTTAGGCTATTTCGCATTTGCGACTCAGCCTTCACATTTGTGAACTCGCATTTGCGAGCCAAGCTTCGCAAATGCGAAACCTGCAGGCCTGCAATGAAACAGCTGAAGCATGCAATTTCTCAAGTCTAAAATCCGCCCCGTGGCTTATCCAAAACTCACCCGAACCCTCGGGGCTCCAAACCAATCATGCACACCAACCTAAAAACATCATACGGACTCGCTCGTGCATTCAAATCACTAAATTAAAATCAACAACTACGAATTTAGCATCAAAATCATGAAATTTCTTAAGAACTTCAAATTTTCTAATTTTCTCAAATACGATCCGATTCATGTCATCTCAAGTCCGTTTATTACCAAATTTTACAGACTTATCTTAAATCACATATAAGACATGTACATGACGCCAGAACCATTATACGGGCCTGATACCATCAAGTTTTAAACACATTTTATTTTCAAAAACTCATAAATATTCCAGAAAATAATTTTCTTTAAAAATTCATTTCTCGGGCTTGGGACTTCGGAATTCGATTCCGGGCATACGCCCAAGTCCCATATTTTCCTGCGGACCCTCCAGGACTGTCAAATCACGGGTCTAGGTCCGTGTACCCAAAATATTAACCGAATCCATTTTAAAGTCAAAATTCATCATTTTCACAAATTTTCACATAATGGCTTTTCGGCTACGGGCCTGGACTATACACGCAAATCGAGGTGAGACAGAAAGAGGTTTTTAAGGCCTCAGAACATAGAATTTACTTTTAAAACAAGTGATGACCTCACATTCTCCACCTCTAAAACAATCGTTCGTCCACGAACAGACATAAGAAGGAAGTACCTGAGTCGGGGAAAATATGGGAATAATGGCTTCGCATATCAGACTCAGACTCCCAGGTCGATACCTTAGCAGGCTGACCTCTCTACTGAACACGAACAGAAGGGAAACTCTTCGACCTCAACTGACGAACCTGTCGGTCTAGAATAGCTACCGGCTCCTCTTCATAAGACATGTCCTTGTCCAACTAGACAGTGCTGAAATCTAACACGTGGGATGGATCGCCGTGATATTTCCGAAGCATGGACACATGAAACATGGGATGCATGGCTAACAAACTCGGCGGCAATGCAAGTCTGTAAGCCATCTCTCCCACTCGATCAAGAATCTCAAACGGGCCAATGAATCTAGGGCTAAGCTTGCCCTTCTTCCCAAATCTCACCGTGCCCTTCATAGGCGACACTCGAAGCAATACCCGCTCGCCGACCATGAATGCCAAATCACGAACCTTGCGGTCGGTATAACTCTTTTACCTGGACTGAGCTATACGAAGCATATCCTGAATAATCCTGACCTTGTCCAAGGCATTCTACACTAGATCCGTACCCAATAACCGAGCCTCCCGGCTCAAACCATCCAACTGGCGACCGACACCGCCTACCATATAAAGCCTCATAAGGAGCCATCTGGATACTCGACCGGTAGCTGTTGTTGTAGGCAAACTCTGGTAAAGGCAAAAACTGATCCCACGAGCCTCCAAAGTCAATGGCACAAGCTCGGAGCATATCCTCCAAAATCTGAATAGTCCGCTCGGACTACCCGTCCGTCTGAGGATGAAACGCTATGCTCAACTCAACCCGTGTGCCCAACTCTCGCTGAACGGCTCTCCAGAAGTGTGAGGTAAACTTCATACCTCGATCCGAAATGATAGACATAGGAACACCATGGAGACGAACAATCTCCCGGATATAGATCTCAACTAACCTCTTGGAAGAATAGGAGACTGCCACAGGAATGAAATGTGCTGACTTGGTCAGCCTATCAACAATAACCCACACTGTATCGAACTTCCTCTAAGTCCGTGGGAGTCCAACAACAAAGTCCATAGTGATACGCTCCCACTTCCACTCAGGAATCTCAATCTTCTGGAACAAACCACCAGGCCTCTAATGCTCATACTTAACCTGCTGATAGTTCAATCACCGAGCCATATGTGCAACAATGTCCTTCTTCATTCTCCGCCACCAATGATGCTACCACAAATCCTGATACATCTTAGCGGCACCCGGATGAATAGAGTACCGGGAACTATGGGCCTCCTCTAAAATCAACTCTTAGAGTCCATCCACATTAGGCACACAAACTCAACCCTGCAATCTCAGAACTCCATCATCTCCTAAGGTAACCTGCTTGGCACCTTTGTGTTGCACCATGTCTCTAAGGACACACAAATTGGGATCATTATACTGCCGATCTCGGATACGCTCCCATAAAGAAGAACGAGCAACTATGCAAGCTAACACGTGGCTGGGCTCAGAAACATCCAACCTCACGAACTGACTGGCCAAAGCCAAACATCCAAAGCAAGTGGCCTCTCACCGACCGAAATATAAGCAAGACTGCCCATACTGGCTGACTTCCTACTCAAAGCATCAGCCACCACATTAGCCTTTCCCGGATGATATAAGATGGTGATATCATAGTCCTTTAATAGCTCCAACCACCTTCTCTACCTCAAATTCAACTCCTTCTACTTGAACAAGTACTGCAGACTCTTGTGATCTGTGAACACCTCACATGCCACGCCATACAGATAATGCTTCCAAATCTTCAACGCATGAACAATGGCTGCAAACTCCAAATCATGAACCAGATAGTTCTTCTCATAAATCTTCAACTGACGCAAAGCATAAGCAATGACCTTGCCATCCTACATCAACATCGCAGCAAGTCCAATACGAGATGCATCACAATAGACTTTATATGGCAATGAACCTGTGGGCAAAACCAACACTGGTGCCGTAGTCAAAGCTGTCTTGAGCTTCTGAAAGCTCGCCTCACACTCGTCCGACCACCTGAACTGGGCACCCTTCTGGGTCAACCTGGTCATCGGGGCTGCAATGGACGAAAACCCCTCCACAAACCGACGATAGTAGCCTGCCAAACCCAAGAAACTTCGGATCTCTATAGCTGATGCGCGTCTAGACCAGTTCTTAACTGCCTCAATCTTCTTCGGATCAACCTAAATACCCTCTGCGGATACAACATGACCCAATAATGCAACTGAACTCAACCAGAACTCACACTTCAAAAACTTGGCATACAACTAACTATCCTTCAAGGTCTGAAGAACCACTCTGAGATGTTGCTCGTGCTCCTCCCGTCTGCGGGAATAAATCAAAATATTATCAATGAAGACTATCACGAACAAATCCAAGTAAGGCCTGAACACTTGGTTCATCAAATCCATAAAAGCTGCTGGGGCATTTTTCAACCCGAATGATATCAGCAAAAACTCATAATGCCCATACAGAGTGCGGAAAGCTGTCTTAGGGACATCGGATGCCCTAATCCTCAATTGATGGTAGCCAAATCGCAAGTCAATCTTCGAAAATACCTTGGCACCCTGAAGCTGATCAAACAAATCATCAATCCTCGGCAACGGATACTTATTCTTGATTGTAACCTTGTTCAACTGTCGGTAATCAATACACATTCTCATCGATCCGTCCTTCTTCTTAACAAACAACACCGGCGCACCCCAAGGCAAAACACTAGGTCTAATTAAACCTTTTTCAAGCAAGTCCTGCAACTGCTCCTTCAACTCTTTCAACTCAGGCGGGGCCATATGATACGGCGGGATAGAAATAGGCTGAGTGCCCGGAGCTAAATCAATGCAGAAGTCAATACCCTTGTCGGGTGGCATACCCGGCAGGTCTAAAGGGAATGCCTTAGGGAACTCACGAACAACAGGCACAAAATCAATAGAAGGAACCTCGGCACTAGAATCACAAACATATGCTAAATAGGCCAAACACCCCTTCTTGACCATACGCCGAGCCTTCACATAAGAGATAACACTACGGGTAGAATGACCAGGATCACCTCTCCACTCTAAACGAGGTAAACCCGACAAGGCTAGGGTCACAGTCTTGGCATGACAGTCCAAGATAGTATGGTAAGGTGATAACCAGTCCATCCCTAGTATGACATCAAAATCAACCATGTCCAAAAGTAGGGGTGTTCATGGCTCGGTTTGGATCGGTTTTTCCCTTAAAAGAAACCAAACCAAGTAAGTCAGTTTTCAAATATTAGAACCAAACCAAACCAATTAAGTCGGTTTTTTCTCGATTCGGTTTATGTCGGATTTTATCGGTTTTTCGGTTTTTTCGGTTTTTTGTCGGTTTTTTCTTACATATAAGATATACACTACCAAGCACATATTCCGGCGACCATATTTTCAATGTAACACTATCAAATCAATTGCCCTTTGAGAAATCTATTACTTACCAAGATATATTGATGATAATTGAATCAAATAGTGAAAAATAATTTAAGGACTCAATTAAAAATATATTATTTTAACACGAAATGGATTCTTACACTTAACAAAAGAAAATTACCAATCAAACTAGAATGTAAAGGTAAAGAACTATACTAAAAGTGCAAACTATTAACATTTACCATTAAATTTTTGAAACTTTGTATAAAAATATACATATATATAGGTGTATATATGTGTGTGTGTGTGTGTGTGTGTGTAATAATAAATTTAAAATAGCTACTCCTATAGTCGGTTTGGTTCGGTTTTTTTCGATTTTTTGTGATTAAAACCAAAACCAAACCAAATTTGATCGATTTTTAAAATTCAAAACCAAAACCAAACAAAACCGAAAAGTATCGGTTTTTTGGTCGGTTTGGTTCGGTTTTTCGGGTTTTTATGGACACCCCTATCCAGAAGCAACAAATCTACACGAGTCTCAAGACCCCCAATCACAACTATACACGAACGATGGACTCGATCTACCATAATGGAATCACCCACCGGTGTAGACACATATACAGAGGCACTCAAGGAATCACTAGGCATGACCAGATACGGTGCAAAATAAGATGACACATAGGAGTATGTAGACCCTGGATCAAATAAAACTGAAGCATCTCTGCCACAAACCAGAACAGTACCTGTGATAATTGCATCGGAAGCCTCAGCCTCAGGCCTGGCTGGAAGAGCATGACATCGGGGCTGGGCCGCACCACCGTGGGCTACATCTCTGGGACGGCCTACAACTGGCTGGCCTCCACCTCTAGCGGTCTGAGCTCCACCTCTAACACCTCTACCTCCACCTCTAGCTGGCGGAGCGGGCGGCAGAACACCTGGTGCCTGAACCATAACATGGGAACCCTGTTGCTGCGACTGAGTACCCACCAATCTCGGACAAGCCCTCCAAATATGACCATACTCACCACACTCAAAGCATCCACCTGAGTGTTGCGGCTGAGGAAACTGAGACTAACCCTGGAGACCTGAATGACCACCCCGAAAACTCTAGAGCTGTGGTGCACTAATAGGAGTTGGTGGTGCACTGTAGGGCTGCTGATCCGAATACTACATATAAGAACCACGGCCACCTAAAGCACCGTGAGAAACCTGGAGTGCTAATCCGTTTACCCAAAATGTTGACCGAAGTCAACTTAAATCCATTTAAAAGTCAAAATTCATCATTTTTCACAGATTTTCACATAATGGATTTCCGGCTACGGACCCGGACTGCGCATGCAAATCGAGGTGAGACGTAAAGAGGGTTTTAAGGCCTCGAAATGCAGGATTCACTTTTAAAATAAGTGATGACCTTTTGGGTCATCACATAGCCTCGTCACTACTTCGCCGAGGTTAGGCTAGGCACTTACCAGCACATGGGGTCGGTTGTGCTAATACTACACTCTGCACTGTGTGCAGATCCCGGCGTAGCAACTTTTGGACCTTAGCTTGGGTGGCTGCCTTCAGTCCATACGGAGATCCAAGGTAGTCCTGCCGACGTCCGCAGGCCCTAGCAACTCCATCGATCCTTTCTTCCTGTTTCATTCATGTAATTTAGAAGCAGTGTTGCATTTTTTTTTGGACCTTGTTTGTAGTATTCCTAGACCGTGTGTGAAGTTGTGACACCAGTTCTAGGTAGTCTTTGTTTAAGAAATCGTATTGGAATTATTTAAATGGTTTATTTGTTTCTTTCGCTTGTTTAAATTCCACTGTTTATAAATTGTTAGTTCACAATTGTTAAAGGATTAAAATGAAAAAAAAGGAAATTTGTTCAAACGGTTGGCTTGCCTAGCTTTCACTAGTAGGCGTCATCACGACTCCCGAGGGCGGGAAATCCGAGTCGTAGCCTAATATATATATATATATATAGGTCAGACGTTTTGTTTTTAATATTCAACGATGCATATGAGTAAGTTATAAGTCGATGAATCAATTTCCAAATAGATATATTTGATGATAAATTATATATACTAATTAGGACCTTCACAAGTCTATCAATCCCTAAAATCTATCTATCTATCTATCTATCTATATATATATATATATATATATATATATATATATATAGGTCAGACGTTTTGTTTTTAATATTTAACGATGCATCTAAGTAAGTTATAGGTTGATGAATCAATTTCCAAACATATATATTTGATGATAAATTATATATACTAATTAGAATCTTCACAAGTCTATCAATCCCTAAAAGAACCCGATCCTTATCTATATATATATATATATATATATAGGTCAAATATTTTATTTTTAATATTCAACGATGCATCCAAGTAAGTTATAAGTCGATGAATCAATTTCCAAATAGATATATTTGATGATAAATTATACATACTAATTAGGATCTTCACAAGTCTATCAATCCCTAAAAGAACCTGACTCCTTATCTATATATATATATATATATATATATATATATATATATATATATATATATATATATATATATATATATATATATATATATAAGATCCTAATTAGTATATATAATTTATCATCAAATATATCTATTTGGAAATTGATTCATCGACTTATAACTTACTCAGATGCATCGTTGAATATTAAAAACAAAACGTCTGACCTATATCTATTAATAGTAAAAACAAACGTCTCGGCCAATATCGATTAATCTATGTCATGCATTATTAGTGATGAATAAATGTAATCCATTAACTCTGTTACAATACAACTAATGAATACAGTAACATATACTATAACATGTTATATATATAGTTAAAGTATTACAATGAAGTGGCTTTGTCTGTGTGTGTGTATATATATATACATATATATATATATATAATATTATTCTTTTAGGGATTGATAGACTTGTGAAGATCCTAATTAGTATATATAATTTATCATCAAATATATCTATTTGGAAATTGATTCATCAACTTATAACTTACTCAGATGAATCGTTGAATATTAAAAACAAAACGTCTGACCTATATCTATTAATAGTAAAAACAAAACCTCTCGGCCAATATCGATTAATCTATGTCATGCATTATTAGTGATGAATGAACGTAATCGATTAACTCTGTTATAATACAACTAATGAATACAGTAACATATACTATAACATGTTATATATGTAATTAAAGTATTACAATGTGTGTGTGTGTGTGTGTGTGTGTATATATATATATATATATATATATATATATATATATATATATATATATATATATATATATATATATATATATATATATAATATTATTCTTTTAGGGATTGATAGACTTGTGAAGATCCTAATTAGTATATATAATTTATCATCAAATATATCTATTTGGAAATTGATTCATCAACTTATAACTTACTCAGATGAATCGTTGAATATTAAAAACAAAACGTCTGACCTATATCTATTAATAGTAAAAACAAAACCTCTCGGCCAATATCGATTAATCTATGTCATGCATTATTAGTGATGAATGAACGTAATCCATTAACTCTGTTATAATACAACTAATGAATACAGTAACATATACTATAACATGTTATATATGTAATTAAAGTATTACAATGAAGTGGTTGTGTGTGTGTGTGTGTATATATATATATATATATATATATATATATATATATATATATATATATATATATATATATATATATATATATATATATATATATATATATACTTTGATAGCCGTATATATATAAGAACATGGAACATGAAGCGCTAGGAACACAGGGTCGGGTTGTTTTAGGGATTGGTAGACTTGTAAATTGATTATCGACTTATATCTTATTTAGATGCATCGATGAATATTAAAAATAAAACGTTTTGACCTATATCGATTAATATGAATAACAAAACGTCTCGACCTAAAATAGAATAATATTATATTGGTTTATCAATTGATTAATTATTCGTACGTACGTAGTAATGTATAAGATTGATCATTAATTACAATATAGTTTATCTGTGTGTGAAATTGCTCATATAATTAAATATAACTTAAAAATTACTTATATAGATGCTATTATAATCTATTAAAAATAATTATCTAGTTAATATAATTTTTTGTAAAGATTATGCTTATAGTTTATAATTATTTATAATAATTGTAATTAAATAAAATAAATTTTTATAGCTAATAATAATTTTTTATATTTTATAATAGTTTTTTTATAGCTTATAATATGTTAAAAATAAAAATGAAAAAAAATTTAGTATTTTTTAAAAAAAAAAACTGACCAAAGTTGGTCGGTATTTGGTCAAACGGTCAACACTTAATGTACCAACCAAATTACCAACCAATGTTGGTCGGTAATTCTGAATTACAGAATGAAATACAGGTTTTTCCCCCATTTCTCTTATTTTCTTCCCCAAAATTTCCTTAACTCCTCCTTCAATACCTTCTCCTCCCCTTCTTTATTTTCCTCACATAAATCCCATTCCCCACCCCGTGTAGCCATCGCTAATCGCCAACGCCGGAGCTGTCGCTGCCTTGGTATTAGGACTGTTGCCCTTCTCCTTCTCCACATAAAAATTCTAGGTTTGAATTACAACCCATTATTTTGTTATTTCTATTTGTTGTTTCAATTATTTGAACATTGTATTTTATTGTTTCAATTAGTGTTTCAATTCTTTGAACATTGTATTTTATTGAGGACTAGGGTTTAGGTCTTGTTTTAATTAGTTTTGTTTATTAATTTTATTAATTAATTAATTTAATTAATCTTGAATAGTTTAGTAATATTGGAATTATACTTTGTATAGTCTTGAATAGTTTAGTTAGAATGTAGGATTTAGGATTTGTAGTTGAACTTTTAGTTTATGAATTGGAGCTTTTGGATATGAATTGGACCTTTTGGATATGAGTTGAATTTAATTTTTAGTTTATGAATTGAACTTTTTGGATATGAATTGAACTTTTAGTTTATGAATTGGACCTTTTGGATATGAATTGAATTTTTAGTTTATGAATTGAACTTTTTGGATATGAATTGAACTTTTAGGATATGAATTGAACTTTTAGTTTATAAATTGAAATTTTAGGATATGAAGTGAACTTTTAGGATTTGTAGTTGAACTTTTAGTTTATGAATTGGACATTTTGGATATGAATTGAATTTTTAGTTTATGAATTAAACTTTTTGGATATGAAGTGAACTTTTAATTTATAAATTGAAATTTTAGGATATGAAGTGAACTTTTAGGATTTGTAGTTGAACTTTTAGTTTATGAATTGGACATTTTGGATATGAATTGAATTTTTAGTTTATGAATTGAACTTTTAGGATATGAATTGAAATTTTAAGATATGAATTGGACCTTTTGGATATGAATTGAACTTTTAGGATATGAATTGAACTTTTATGAATTGGAACTTTTAGGATATGAATTAACTAAAAAAATATTATGATATCAATAAACTAAGTTAATTAGTTCTTGTTTTATTTGTATAGATGGAACATAGTACTTGGATGTACAATAGGAATTATCCTAATCGGCGGGGATTGCGGGAGGATTTTGTAGAAGGGGTTGATGACTTTATTAGACATGCAATGTCACTTCCACCATAGCAAAGTGAAGGAGTAATTAGGTGCCCTTGTGTCAGGTGTGACTGTATGAAGTTTGAAAAATCATAGGTAGTTAAGCTTCATCTTTATAGGAAGGGATTTATAGAGAATTACTTTGTGTGGACTAATCATTGAGAGATCGATGGTAGCCGTGGGATATTTCATAACATGGTTATTGGTGAAAGTAGTAGGTCGGTGGAGAATACAAATCGTGATTCTAGAATTCATGATATGGTCATGGATGCTTTTGGGATGCACTTTAGGGGTGAGCCCAATGAAAATGTTGAACAAACTCCTAATAATGACGCAAAACATTTTTATGAACAGTTAGAGGAAGTTATTCGTCCACTACGTAAAGGAAGCCAACACACTGAGTTGTATGTTGCACTTAGATTACTAAGTATAAAATCTGATTGGAAGATTTCTCAAACAGCCATGGACTCTTTCATTGACCTTATGAGTGAACTAGTTGACCCTAATATCAAGTTACCTGGTGATTTCTATAAAGCAAAGAGATTGGTTTCTAAGTTAGGACTTTCATCAATGAGAATTAATTGTTATGAAGATGGTTGCATGTTATATTATAAAGATGATGCAACTTTAGACAGTTGTAAATTTTGCGAAAAGCCTCGTTTCAAGAGGCTTTCCAGCAGGAATATGGTCGTTGTCAAGGCGATGCATTATTTACCTCTTATACCTAGGTTAAAGAGGTTATATGCGTCGATGAGTTCTGCTCCTCATATGAGATGGCACGTTGAAAATAGAAGACCACCTAGTGTTATATGTCATCCTTCAGATGGAGAAGCTTGGAAGCACTTTGATAGGACATATCCAGATTTTGCTAGTGAACCAAGGAACATTCGGTTAGGTGTGTGCGGATGGCTTCACGCCCTTTTCTGTATCTGCGACACCATATTCATGTTGGCATGTCTTTCTTACACCTTTATAATCTACCACCCGAGTTGTGCATGACTAGTCTATATATATTCTTAAATTGTATTATCCCCGGTCCACGTAATCCGAAAAGTTTGATTGATGTATATTTTTAACCTTTGATTGATGAGCTAAAACAATTGTGGTGTGATGGTGTTGAAACATATGACATATCAACCAAGCAGAATTTTAATTTGCGTGCTAATTAATGTGGACTATTAACGATTTTCCTGCGTATGGAATGTTGTCTGGGTGGATGACAGCTGGGAAGCTAGCTTGTCCTTACTGCATGGAAAATAGTAAAGCGTTCACTTTGAAACATGACCGAAAGCAATCATGGTTCGATTGTCATCGTCAATTCTTGCCTCATGATCATGAGTTTAGAAGGATGAAAAATGCATTCAAAAAGAATAAAATGGAATATGATTCTCCACCTCCGATACTTTCAGGTGAGGAAATTTGGGAGAGGGTCCAGAACTTCAGTAAAGTTACTGAAGCTCCACCTTATAGATTCCACGGATACGGTGTCACTCATAATTAGACGAAACATAGTATATTTTGGGAGTTGCCTTATTGGAAGGATAATCTTCTCCGTCACAACCTTGATGTCATGCACATTGAGAAGAATTATTTTGACAATTTGTTCAACACAGTGATGGATGTTAAAGGTAAGACAAAGGATAACCCGAAGGCTAGAATGGACTTACAAGAATATTGCAGGCGACCTGAATTATACTTGCAGACATCAAACAATGGTAAGGTGTTCAAGCCCAAAGCAAGTTACACATTTACTTTGGAGGAAAGACGGCAAATTTGTGATTGGGTTACGAAATTGAAGATGCCTGAGGGTTATGCATCAAATCTTGGAAAAAAGGTAGATATGGAGTGTAATGACCCAGCCGGTCGTTCTAAGAATTAACACCCTGATCCCTTATTAACTGTTTTCCTCGTGTTTGTTTCTGTTATTTTGATTCGCCAGGATGTTTGATTTTGAGTTTCGGAGTGTTTTGGGACACTTAGTCCCTAAATGAGAGTTTAAGTTGTAGAATTTAGGCCAGAGTTGGATCAGTGTGAAGATGACCTTGAAATGGAATTCCGATGGTTTCATTAGCTTTGTTAGGTGATTTCGGGCTTAGGGCGTGTTTGGATGGTGTTTTGGAGGTCCGTAACTTATTTAGGCTTGAAATGCCGAAAGTTGAATTTCTGAAGTTTCCTATTCGATAGTGAGATTTTGATATTGGGGTCAGAATGGAATTTCGGAAGTTGGAGTAACTCCGTAGTGCTGAATGTGACGTGCTTGCAAAATTTCAAGTCATTCAGACAAGGTTTGATAGATTTTTTGATCGAAAGTCTAATTTGAGAGTTTTTGGAGTTCTTAGGTTTGAATCCGATGTTAAATTGGTGTTTTGATGTTTTTTTGAGAGTTCTGAAGGTTGGAACAAGTTTGAATGATGTTTTAGAATTGGTTGGCATGTTTGGTTGAGGTCCCGGGGGCCTCAGGTATGTTTCGGATGCTCAACGGGTCATTGTTGGAACTTAGAGAATTGCAAGGAAAAAAACTGCAGCAGTCAGTTCTGGTTTCCATCTTCGCGTTTGCGAGTGGGGTCTTGTGTTCGTGAAGAGGAGATGGGGCTGGTGGAGGTTTAATGCTTCGTATTCGCGAAGGTATTCTCGCGTTCGCGAGGCTGTGGGGTCTCATACCTACGCGTTCGCGAAGATGGTCCTGCGTTCGCGTAGGAGGAGGGAAGATGGTCATCGCGTTCGCGACTTGGGCATCGCGTTCGCGAAAGAGGAAGTTGGCTAGTAGGATTTTTGTGCATTGCGTTCGTGATAGTAGTCTTGCGTTCGCAAAGAAGAACGCGTCTGGGCAGAACTTAAATTTCAAAATCGAGGGTTTTGAGTTCATATCACAAAATTGAATTGGGAGCTCGGTAGGAGATGAATTTTGGAATGATTTTCAGAGGGAGATTGCAGGTAATGAATCTTAACTCCTTTTTGCTTATAACCCATTAATCTAAACATGAATTAATCATCTAATTTCGGATTTGGAGTGAGAAATTGGGAAAAATTTGGAAAAGTTCTTAGGCCTAATTTTCGAGTTTTGATTGGGAATTTGGCATTGGATTTGGATAATTTTAGTATGGTTAGACTCGTGAGTGAATGAGGATTCATAATTTGTAACTCTTACCCGATTCTGAGATGTGGGCCCGGGGGCATTTTGGTCATTTTACCTAATTTCGCGTATTAGCTTAGAATTTATTTGTGGAATCAGTTACTTGAAGCTATATTTACATTATGCAATTAAATTGAATAGATTTGGGCCATTTGGAGTCGAGTACTCATGGCAAGAACGTGGTTTCGGGTTGATTTTTGAGCCGGTTCGAGGTAAGTGGCTTGTCGAACCATGTGTGGGGGAACTCCTCTTAGGATTTGGTATTGATGATATTTGAAATGCCTTGTACGTGAGGTGACGAGTGCGTACTTGTGCTAATTGTTGAAAAATCGCGTTTTTATTAATTAACTATAATTGTGTTTCTTTTCCTGTTTATACTACTTGCAATTTAAGCCTACTGTTAGCTTAGGGAAGCTTGCCTAATTGACTTAATTGCTTTATTTTCTCAAACTGCCTTATTTGGATTCCGTGTAGCATGCTAGGTTAGAAATACCTGTTGTACCTTGGTATGGCATTTGAATTGAGTTGAGTGTTCTTCGTGTTGCTGTTGTATGTTTACTTTGGGACAACGGGACGTTATCCCGGGAGATCCCCTGCATGTTTACTTTGGGACTACGGATTGGTATTCAGGGAGATCCCCCTACACTTTTATATTGGAACTACAGGACTACACCCAGTAGATTCCCCCAGTACTGAGTATTTACATTTGGGACCACGAATCGGTATTCCGGGAGATCCCCGCGCATTATGAGTTGGACTATGGGATGATATCCTGGAAGATCCACTGGATATTTATATTTGGCACTACAGGACGGTATCCTGAGAGATCCCTGGTTGTTATCTCTGTGTTGAGCTGTAGTCCTTTTTGTGATTATTTTGTCTCTGTTGTAGATGTTGTTGTTCTTTCTCTCTTGTGTTACTTCTTACTGTTGCACTTAATTATATTGCATTACCCTATACTGTTATACCTTGTTTTTCATTTAAACTCAGTAGGGCCCTTAACTTCCTTGTCACTACTCGACCGAGGTTAGGATTGGCACATACTGAGTACCGTTATTGTGTACTCATGCCCTTTCTACGCATGTTTTTCATGTGCAAATCCAGATACTTCGACTCAGTCGTACCACCCATGAGGTGAGGTGACTTTCCTAGAGACTTCGAGGTATATCTATCGTGTCCGCAGATCGAGGAGTCCTTTTCTATTCTCTCCTTAAGTTTTAGCCCATCTGTGTTTTCTTTTGTTAGACATTCTGGAGTTAGATACTTGTAGACATTCAAAAGCTTGTGATTTCATGAGATTCTGGGTTTTGGGAAATGTAGTTCCAGTTTGACAGTTGTATTGTATATGCCGAGTGACATCTTAAATGTTTCATTTGATATTTTTTTATAGTTTTTTGGCTAGTTTTATTCTGTTATTTTCTGTTTTCTGCCATTTTTTAGGCTTACCTAGTCGTAGAGACTAGGTGTCGTCACGATAGTTCACGGAGGACGAACTTGGGTCGTGACAAGTTGGTATCAATGCTCTAGGTTCATAGGAGTGATGAATCACAAGCCAGTTTATTACAGTCTCATGGATCGGTACGGAGATGTCTATACTTATCTACGAGAGAGGCTATGTAACTATTAGGAAAATTTCCACTTTATTTAATTTCCTTGTCGTGCGAGATTTTGATATCATAATTCTAAAATTTTGTCTTCTATTCTCTCACATATGGTGAGGACACGTGCTACCAGAGATGATCAGGCACCCGCGTCCCCTACTGGAGCCGTCAGAGGTGGCGGCCGGGGTAGAGGCCGAGGACACGCACGTGGTGCAGCCATAGCACCCGTGCGATCTGCCACCGAGGGGCCACCAGCAGTTTCAATAGGAGTCCAGACACCTGATACACCTACTGCTACTACTACTCCAGCTCTCCAGGAGACTCTTGCACAGTTCATGAGCATGTACACCACTCTGGCTCAGGCAGGGTTGCTTCCCCTTACTACAGCTACATCTCAGGCCAGGGGAGGAGCACAGACTCCTACCTCCCGCACTCCTGAGTAGCGAGCGCATGTTGATCAGGTCCCATAGATTATTCCTGTACAGCCTGTAGTCCTAGATCAGTCCGAGGATAGGGCAGCAGTTTCCGAGGATGAGCAGCTGAGGCTTGAGAGGTTCAAGAAGTATAAGCCTTATGTAATCAGTGGTCTAGTATCAGATAATGCTCTGGGATTTCTAGATGAGTGCCATTGTATTCTCCGTACCATGGGTATATCAGGATCGAGCGGGGTTTCCTTTACTACCTTCCAGCTTCGAGGAGTCGCCTATGAGTGGTGGTACACCTATGAGTTAGACAGTCCGGATGAGGCAGCTTCCCTGACTTGGACTCAGTTTTCAGATATGATCCTAAGAGAGTATGTTCTTTAGAGCCTCAGTGATGCATGGCGCGCAGATTTTGAGCATTTGCACCAGGGTACTATAACTGTCTCGGAGTATGTTGTCTGTTACAGTAGCTTGGCTAGACATGCCCCAGCCTTGGTTTCTTCTTTTCGCAAGAGGGTTTGCCGATTTATTGAGGGGCTTATTCCTAGCATCAGGTCTAGCATGGCTCGTGAGTTGGAGATGGATATTTCTTATTAGCAGGTGGTGAGCATTTCTAGGAGGATAGAGGGTATGCATGCTAGGGATAGAAAGGAGAGGGAGGCCAAGTGGTCTCGAGAGTCGGGCCATTATTTTGGTACCCGTGCTTCAGCTGCAGTTCGTCATGGTAGGGGTAATATGAGTCGCCCCATTTATTCAGCTTTTCTGGCAGCCAGTGGTATTCCAGCTCCTCCTAGGCCTTAGGAGCCTTATTATACACCTTCAGTATCCAGTGCACCTCTTGTGCGGGGTGCTTTCAGTGGTCAGTCCATCATACCTGGCCCGAGCTAGTCACAACCGCTACGTCCTCCCAGAGCTTGTTTTGAGTGTGGTAACACATGCCATATGGTGAGGGATTGCCCCAGACTTATGAGGGGTGCACCTCCACAAACTTCTCAGCCATAACGTGCCCCGCAGAGTTCTCAGGCCATAGTTACACCTCCAGTTGCTACCCCACCTAGTCAGCCAGCTAGAAGTAGAGGTCGGGGAGGTAGAGGTCGCCCTAGAGGGGGAGGCCAGGACATAAATTATGCCTTTCCTGCCCGTACCGAGGCTTTCGCTTCTGATTCTGTCATCACAGGTATTGTCCTGGTTTGTCATAGAGATGCATCGGTTGTATTCGATCCAGGCTCCACCTATTCTTATGTGTCGTCTTATTTTGCCCCGCATTTGGGTGTATCTCAAGATTCTTTGAGTTCCCCTATTTATGTTTCCACTCTTGTAGGAGATTCTCTTGTTGTGGACCGCATTTATCGGTTGTGTGTGGTTGCTCTTAGTGGTTTTGAGACTAGAGCCGATTTATTATTACGCAACATGGTAAATTTTGATGTTATCTTGGGCATGGACTGGTTGTCACCCCATTATGCTATTCTTGATGGTCACACCAAAATTGTGACACTGGCTATGTCAGGTGTACCGTGAGTAGAGTGGAGGGGTACCTTAGATCATACTTCCAGTAGAGTTATTTCATTCCTTAAGGCTCAGCGTATGGTTGATAAGGGGTGTGATGCGTATTTAGCTTATGTGAGAGATGTCAGTATTGATACCCCAACAGTTGATTCAGTTCCAGTAGTATGGGATTTTCCTGATATGTTTCTCGCTGATCTTCCGGGCATGCTGCCCGATAGAGATATTGATTTTGGCATTGATCTGTTGCCGGGCACTCAGCCCATCTCTATTCCTCCATATCGTATGGCCCCTCCTGAGTTGGATGAGTTGAAGGATCAGTTATAGGAATTGCTTGATAAGGGTTTTATTCGGCCTAATGTGTCACCTTGGGGTGCTCCTATCTTGTTTGTGAAGAAAAAGGATGGTTCTACGTGTATGTGCATTGATTATCGCCAGTTGAACAAAGTTACAGTGAAGAACCGGTATCATTTGCTCGTATTGATAATTTATTTGACCAGCTTCAGGGTGCACGAGTGTTTTCTAAGATTGACTTGCATTCAGGTTACCATCAGTTGAAGATTTGGGAGCCAGATATCCTAAAGACTGCTTTCAGGACTCGGTATAGTCATTACGAGTTCCTTGTCATGTCATTTGGGCTGACCAATGCCCCAGCAGCCTTTATGCATTTGATGCATAGTGTGTTCCGGCCGTATCTTAACTCGTTCGTCATTGTCTTTATTGATGATATTCTGGTGTATTCCCAGAGTTGGGAGGATCATGAGCAGCACCTGAGGACAGTACTTCAGACTTTGAGGGAAAAGAAGTTTTATGCAAAGTTCTCGAAATGTGAGTTTTGGTTGGATTCTGTGGCATTCTTGGGCTACGTGGTATTGAGTGAGGGTATTCAGGTGGACCCAAAGAAAGTGGAAGCATTGCAGAGTTGGCCTAGACCATCCTCAGCTACAGAGATCTGCAGTTTTCTTGGCTTGGCGGGTTATTACGGTCGATTCGTTGAGGGGTTTTCATCCATTGCAACCCCTATGAACAGGCTGACCCAGAAGGGTGCTCTGTTCCAATGGACGGAAGAGTGTGAGGCGAGCTTTTAGAAGCTCAAGACAGCTTTGACTACATCCCTAGTTTTGATATTTCCTACAGGTTCGGGGTCTTATACTGTCTATTGTGATGCCTCGAGGATAGGCCTTGGAGCGGTATTGATGTAGGACGGTAGGGTGATTGCCTACGCGTCCAGACAGTTGAAGGTACATGAGAAAAATTATCTGGTCCATGATCTTGAGTTAGCTGCCATTGTTCACGCCTTGAAGATTTGGCGCCATTATTTGTATGGTGTGCCTTGTGAGATTTATACTGATCACCGGAGTTTGCAACATCTGTTCAAGCAGAAGGATCTTAATTTGCGCCAGAGGAGGTGGTTAGAGCTGCTGAAGGACTATGATATCACTATTTTGTATCACTCGCGCAAGACCAATGTGGTGGCCAATGCTTTGAGTCACCAGGCAGAGAGTTTAGGGAGTTTGGCTTATTTACCAGCAGCGGAGAGACCCATGGCAATGGATGTTCAGGCCTTAGCCAGCTAGTTTGTGAGATTGGATCTTTTGGAGCCCAGTTGGATTCTAGCTTGCATGGTTTCTCGGTCTTCCTTATTTGATCGTATCAGGGAGCGGCAGTTTGATGACCCTTATTTGCTTGTCCTCAAGGACAAGGTTCAGCATGGTGATGCCAGAGATGTGACTATTGGTGATGACGGGGTATTGAGGATGCAGGGTCGGATATGTGTACCCAATGTTGACGGGCTTCGGGAGTTGATTTTAGAGGAGGCCCACAGTTTGCGATATTCCATTCACCCAGGTGCCGCGAAGATGTACCAGGATTTGAGGCAACACTATTGGTGGAGGTAGATGAAGAAAGATATAGTTGGGTTTGTAGCTTAGTGTCTCAATTGTCAGCAGGTGAAGTATGAGCACCAGAGACCAGGTGGGTTGCTTCAGTAGATAGAGATTCTGGAGTGGAAGTGGGAGCGGATCACCATAGACTTCGTAGTTGGACTCTCACGGACTTTGAGGAAGTTCGATGCCATTTGGGTGATTGTGGATCGGCTGACCAAGTCCGCACACTTCATTCCTATGTGTACTACCTATTCTTTGGAGCGTCTGGTGGAGATTTATATCCGGGAGATTGTTCGTCTGCATGGTATTCCAGTTTCCATCATTTCAGATAGAGGTACTCAGTTCATATCACGATTCTGGAGGGTCGTTCAGCATGAGTTGGGTACTCGGGTGGAGTTGAGTATAGCATTTCACCCTCAGACAGACGGACAGTCCAAGCGCACTATGCAGATTCTTGAGAATATGCTTCATGTGTCTGTGATTGAGTTGGAGGGACTTGGGATCAGTTCTTGCCATTGGCGGAGTTTGCCTACAACAAGAGCTACCAGTCCAGCATTCAGATGGCACCGTATGAGGCTTTATATGGTAGGCGGTGTAGATCCTCGGTGGGTTGGTTTGAGCCGGGAGAGGCTAGATTATTGGGCACAGACTTGGTTCAAGATGCTTTGGAGAAGGTTAAGGTGATTCAGGATAGACTCCGTATAGCCCAGTCCAGACAGGAGAGTTACGCGGATCGGAAGGTTCGTGACGTTTCCTATATGGTTGGAGAGCGGGTTTCGCCTATGAAGGGCATTATGAAATTTGGGAAGAAAGGGAAGTTGAGTCCGAGGTTTATTGGTCCTTTTGAGATATTGCGGCGTGTTGGGGAGGTTGCTTATGTGCTTGCCTTACCTCCCAGCTTATGTTACGACCCTAGTTCGCCCTCCGTGAACTATCATGACGGCACCTAGTCTCTACGACTAGGTAAGCCTAACAAATGCGGAAAAGAAATAATTTGCGGAAAGAAAATAATATAAAACTGAGATAACAAAGTGAAATAGTTTTTAAGATGCCGCCTGGCATATAACAGTACAAGAATCTCGAACTAACACTCCCAAAATGCGGAACCCCATGAATCACAAGCTAAGAGATACATAAAAAAGCTCTAATTCCAGGAATGTCTATCAATAGGAAAATACAAAAGGGCTATACTAGTATAGAAAATAGAAAGGGACTCCTCGGTCTGCGGATGCGGCAGATATACCTCGAAGTCTCTACAAAAGAGTTTCGCCTCAAGGATGATAAGACTGAGTAAACGTACCTAGATCTACACATGAAAAACATGCGTAGAAAGGGCATGAGTACACCACAGCGGTACTCAGTAAGTGCCAAGCCTAACCTCAGTCGGGTAGTGACGAGAAAAGTCAGGGCCCTACTGAGATTAAATGAAATACAAGGTGTAACAGTATAGAATAAGATAGTATAATTAAGTGCAACAGTAAGAAGTAACACAGGATAGAAAGAACAGCAACAACTATAACAGAGACAACATAATCACGGAAAGGAAATACAGCTCAACATAGAAATAACAACCGGGGATCTCCCAGGATACCATCCTGTAGTCCCCAAATATAAATATCCAATTGATCTCCCTGGTGCAGTCTCGTAGTAAGACTCATAATACGTGGGGATCTACCAAAAATTCGATCTGTTGTCCCAAATGTAAATATCCAGTACAAGGGGAATCTACCGGGTGCAGTCCCGTAGTTCCAATGTAAATGTGCAGGGGAATCTACCGGAATATAAATCGTAGTCCCAAAGTAAACATGCAGTACAGGGGGAATATACTGGGTCAGTCCCGTAGTTCCAATGTAAATGTGCAGGGATATCTACCGGAATACAAATCCGTAGTCCCAAAGTAAATATGCAAAGGGATCTACCGGGATACCGTCCCGTAGTCCCAAAGTAAACACACAACAACCACACGAAGAATACACAATTCAATTCAAATTCCATACTAAAGTAAAACAGGTACTTCTAGTCTAGCATGCTGCACATAATCCAAATAAGGCAGTTTGAGCAAATAAAGAATTTAGTCAATTAGACATGTTTCCCTAAGCTAACAACAAGCTTAAATTACAAGTAGTATAAACAGTAAAAATAAACACAATTAAAATTACTTAAAGAAAACCAGATTTTCAATAATTAGCACAAGCACATACTCGTCACCTCACGTACAAGGCATTTCAAATATAAATAATACCAAATCCTAAGGGGAGTTTCCCCACACAAGGTTAGGCAAGCCACTTACCTCGAACCGGTTCAAAATCAACCCCAAATCACATTTTTGCCACATGGACTCGACTCCAAATGGCCCAAATCTATTTAAATCAATTCCATAATGTAAATATAACTTCAAGTAACTGATTCCATAAATAAACTCTAAGCTAATATGTGAATTAGGTAAAATGACCAAAATGCCCTCCGGGCCCACGTCTCGGAATCGGGTAAAATTTACATTTTCAGAATCATCATACTCTCACGAGTCTAACCATACCAATATTATGCAAATCCAATGTCAAATCCCCAATCAAAACTCGAAATTTAGGTCTAAGAACTTTTCCCCAATTTTCATTCAAAATTCCGAAATTAAATGATGAATTCATGTTTAGATTAATGGGTTACAAGAAAAAAGGAGTTAAGAATCCTTACCCAATCGATATCTCTAAAAATCCCTCAAAACCTCGCTCAAATCCGAGCTTCCAAGCTCTAGTTTTCATAAAAAAGGCTAAACCCTCGATTTTGAACTTAAACATTCTGCTAAGGTATTTCCTTCTTCGCGAACACGGAAGGACCCTCGTGCGAAGTACAACTCCACTTGGGTCCAGCTTTCCTTCATCGTGAACGTGATTCCCCTGTCACGAACACGATGCCCCTGTCGCGAACGCGATGACCAATTTCCTTCTCCTATGAAAACGCGGGACCATCATCGCAAACGCGTAGGTATAAGACCTTCCAGCTTCGCAAACGCGGGAACACCTTCGCGAACGCGGGAACACCTTCGCGAATGCGAAGAATTAAACCTCCCCCCAGCCCTAGCTCCTCATCGTGAACGCGAGACCCCACTCACGAATGCGAAGAAGGAAACCAGAACTGGGCTATTGTAATTTTCTTTAATTTTCCTAAGTTCCAAAATGACCCGTTGAGCATCTGAAACACACCCGAGGCCCCCGGAACCTCAACAAAACATGCTAACCAATCCTAAAACATCATTCAAACTTTTTACAATCTTCGGAACGCTCAAAACAACATCAAAACACCAATTTAACATCGGATTCAAGCCTAAAAACCCCAAAAACTCTCAAACTATGCTTTCGATCAAAAGGTCTATCAAACCTCGTCCGAATGATCTGAAAGTTTGCAAGCACGTCACATTCAACACTACGAAGCTACTCCAACTTTCTGAATTCCATTCTGACCACGATATCAAATCTCACTATCAAACCGGAAACTTCAAAAATTAAACTTTCGGTATTTCAAGCCTAAATAAGCTACGGACCTCCAAACCACAATCCGAACATGCCTCTAAGCTCGAAATCACCCAACGGAGCTAACGGAACTGACGGAATTCCATTCCGAGGCCGTCTTCACACTTCTCCGACTACGGTCCAAATTCTAAAGCTTAAGCTCTCATTTAGGGACTAAGTGTCCCAAAACACTCCGACACTCAAAACCAAACATCCCGGCGAATCAAAATAGTAGAAACAAATATAGGAAAAGCAGTTAATAGGGGATTAGGGCGTTAATTCTTAAAACGACTGGCCGGGTCATTACATCTTCCTACACTTAAACATTCATTCGTCCTCGAACGAGCATAGAGACACACCTAGAGTAGTGAAAAGATGAGGGTAAGGGCTGCGCATATCCTGCTTGTTCTCCCAGGTCGCCTCCTCGACCGGCTGACCCTGCCACTGAACCTTCACTGATGCTATGTTCTTTGACCTTAGCTTTCGAACCTGCCTGTCCAATATCGCCACTGGCTCCTCAACATAAGATAGATCCTTGTCCAACTGGACTGAACTGAAATCAAACACGTGCGACGGATCACCATGATACCTCCGGAGCATCGAAACATGAAATACCGGATGAACTCCTACCAAGCTAGAAGGTAAGGTAAGCTCATAAGCAACCTCCCCAACATGTCTCAATATCTCAAAAGGGCTAATAAACCTCGGACTCAACTTCCCCTTCTTCCCAAATCTCATAACGCCCTTCATGTGAAACCCGAAGCAGAACCCACTCTCCAACTATATAGGAAACATCACGAACCTTCCAGTCTGCGTAACTCTTCTATCTGGACTGGGCTGTATGTTGTCTATCCTGAATCACCTTGACCTTTTCCAAAGCATCCTGAACCAAGTCTGTGCCCAATAATCTAGCCTCATCCGGCTCAAACCAACCCACCGGGAATCTACACCGCCAACCATATAAAGCATCATATGGTGCCATCTGAATGCTGGATTGATAGCTCTTGTTGTAGGCAAACTCTGCCAATGGCAAGAATTGATGCCAAGACCCTCCAAACTCAATAACACACGAATGGAGCATATCCTCAAGAAGTTGGATAGTGCGCTCGGACTGTCCGTCCGTCTGAGGGTAAAATGTTGTACTCAACTCAACCCGAGTACCCAACTCATGTTGTATGGCCCTCCAGAACCGTGATGTGAACTGAGTACCTCTATCTTAAATGATGGAAATTGGAATACCAAGCAGATGAACAATCTCCCGGATATAAATCTCCGCCAACCGCTCCGAAGAATAGGTAGTACACACAGGAATGAAATGTGCAGACTTGGTCAGCCGATCCACAATCACCCAAATGGCATCGAACTTCCTCAAAGTCCGTGAGAGCCTAACTATGAAGTCCATGGTGATCTGCTCCCAGTTCCATTCCAAAATCTCTATCTACTGAAGCAACCCACCTGGTCTCTGGTGCTCATACTTCACCTGCTGACAATTGAGGCACCGAGCTACAAACCCAACTATATCTTTCTTCATCCGCCTCCACCAATAGTGCTGCTTCAAATCCTGGTATATCTTCGTGGCACCCGGATGAATGGAATACCGCGAACTATGGGCCTCCTCTAGGATCAACTCCTGAAGCCCATCAACATTAGGTACACATATACGACCCTGCATCCTCAATACCCCATAATCACCAATAGTCACATCTCTGGCATCACCGTGCTGAACCTTGTCCTTGAGGACAAGCAAATGAGGGTCATCAAACTGATGCTCCCTGATACGATCAAATAAGGAAGACCGAAAAACCAAGCAAGCTAGAAGCCGACTGGGCTTCGAAAGATCAAATCTCACAAACTGGCTGGCTAAGGCCTGAACATCCATCACTATGGGCCTCTCCGCTACTGGTAAATAAGCTAAACTCCCCAAACTCTCTGTCCGGTGACTCAAAGCATCGGCCACCACATTGGCCTTGCCCGGGTGATACGAAATAGTGATATCATAGTCCTTCAATAGCTCTAACTACCTCCTCTGACGCAAATTAAGATCTTTCTGCTTGAACAGATACCGCAAACTCTGGTTATCAGTATAAATCACACAAGGCACACCGTACAACTAATGACGCCAGATCTTCAAGGCGTGAACAACGGCAGCTAACTCGAGATCATGGACAAAATAATTCTTCTCATGTACCTTCAACTGTCTAGACGCGTAGGCAATCACCCGACCGTCCTACATCAATACCACTCCAAGGCCAATCCTCGAGGCATCACAACAAACAGCATAAGACCCCAAACCTGTAGGCAATGTCAAAACTGGGGCTATAGCCAAAGCTGTCTTGAGCTTCTGAAAGCTCACCTCACACTCTTCCGTCTACTGGAACGGAGCACCCTTCTAGGTCAGCCTAGTCATAAGGGCTGGGGCTGCAATCGATGAAAACCCCTCAACAAAACGGATGTAATAACCAGCCAAGCCAAGAAAACTATGGATCTCTGTAGCTGAGAATGGTCTGGGCCAACTCTGCACTGCTTCCACTTTCTTTGGATCCACTTGAATACCTTCACTCAATACCATGTGGCCTAAGAATGCCACGGAATCCAACCAAAACTCACATTTTGAGAACTTTGCATATAAATTCTTTTCCCTCAAAGTTTGAAGCACGGTCCTCGAGTGCTGCTCGTGATCTTCCCGACTTCTGGAATACACCAGAATATCATCAATAAAAACAATAATGAACGAGTCAAGATATGGCTAGAACACACTGTGCATCAAATGCATAAAAACTACTAGGGCATTGGTCAGCCCAAATAACATAACAAGGAACTTGTAATGACCATGACGAGTCCTGAAAGCAGTCTTCGGGATATCTGGCTCCCGAATCTTCAACTGATGGTAACCTGAGTGCAAGTCAATCTTAGAAAACACTCATGTGCCCTGAAGCTAGTCAAACAGATCATCAATATGAGGCAAAGAATAACGGTTCATCACTGTAACTTTGTTCAACTAGCGATAATGAATGCACATACGCATAGAACCATCCTTTTTCTTCACAAACAAGACAAGAGCACCCCAAGGTGATACACTAGGCCGAATAAAACCCTTATCAAGCAATTCCTATAATTGATACTTCACCTCAGGAGGGGCCATACAATACGGAGGAATGGAAATGGGCTGAGTGCCCGGCAATAGATCGATGCCAAAATCAATATCTCTATCAGGTGGCATGCCCAGAAGGTCAGCTGGAAACACATCAGAAAAATCCCGTACTACTGGGACTAACTCAATTGAAGGGGTATCAATATTGACATCTCTCACATAAGCTAGATACGCATCACACCCTTATCAATCATTCGTTGAGCCTTAAGGAAAGAAATAACTCTATTGGGAGTGTGATCTAAAGCACCCCTCCACTCAACACGCGGTACACCTGGCATAGCCAGTATCACAGTTTTGGCGTGACAATCAAGAATAGCATAATAGGGTGACAACCTGTCCATGACCAAGATAATATCAAAATCTACCATGTTGAGTAACAATAAATCGGTTCTGGTCTCAAAACCACTAAGAGAAACCAAACAAGACCGATAAACAATGGTCCACAACAAGAGAATCTCCCACAGGAGTAGAAACATAAATAGGGGAACTCAAAGAATCTCGAGGTACACCCAAATGCGGAGCAAAATAAGAAGACACATAAGAATAAGTGGAGCCTGGATCGAATAGAACCGATGCATCTCTGTGACAAACCAGTACAATACCTGTGATGACAGAATCGAAGGCAACAACTTTGGTACGGGCAGGAAGGGCATAGTATCGGGCCTGGACTCCTCCTTTAAGGCGACCTCTACCTCCCCGAACTCCACCTCTAGCTAGTTGAGCAGGTGGGGTAGCAACTGGAGCTGTAACCATAACCTGAGAACTCTGCGGGGCACACTGTGGCTGAGAAGTCTGTGGAGGTGCACTCCTCCCAAGTCTAGGGCAATCCCTCACCACATGGCGTGTGTTACCACACTCAAAAAAGCTCTAGGAGGACGTGGCAGTAGGAACTGTGCGGTCCGGGTACTCCGAGACACCTAAACACCTGAAATACTATGTGAAATCTAAGACGCAAACTGAGTTGGCTAACCTAAAAACCTCTACCATGCCGCACTCTTCCTCTAAAATAAGGACTAGTGGGTTTCTACAGTCTGCGAGGTCTCCTCGCTTCCCTATTCTCTCTCTCCTGACCTCGTTTGTCCTCTCTCTCTTGGACCCACCTATCCTCTACTCGACGAGAGGTCCTCACCACACGCTGAACTAGGACCATAGGCTATGTCGCCATGACACCTGGAACTTGACCAATGAGAACTCGCTGCTCTGGAGTGGGGGCGGCGGGAGTCTGGGTCCCTCCCTTCATCTGTGAAGTAGTTGGTACAACTTGAATCAACCTCGCCTGAACTAATGTACCAAATATGCTTAGGAACTATGCTAATGTCTCCTAAAGTGTTGGAGTAGTAGTAGCAGTAGGCGTATCAGGTGCCTGGACTCCGGCTGGAGCTGCTGGTGTCTCCTATGGTAGATCGTATGGGTGCTCTGGCTGCACCACGGGCGCGTCCTCGACCTCAACCTCGGCCCCGACCTCTGACGGCTCTAGCAGGGGGTGCGGGTGCCTGGTCATCTCCGGTAGCAAGTGTCCTCACCATCTGTGAGAGAATGGATGATAGAGGTTTAGGATTGTGATGTCAAAAATCTCGCACGACAAGGAAATCAAATGAAGTGGAATTTTTCTAACGGTTACATAGCCTGCCATAGATAAGTACAGACGTGGCCATACCGATACGCGAGACTCTAATAAACCGGCTTATGAATTATGACTCCTATGAACCTAGAGCTCTGATACCAAATTTTCACGACCCTAGTTCGCCCTCTGTGAACTATCGTGACGATACCTAGTCTCTACGACTAGGTAAGCCTAAAAAATGCGGAAAAGAAATAATTTGCGGAAAGAAAATAATATAAAACCGAGATAACAAAGTGAAATGGTTTTTAAGATGCCGCCTGGCATATAACAGTACAAGAATCTCGAAATAACACTCCCAAAATCTGTAACCCAATGAATCACAAGCTAAGAGATACATAAAAAAGCTCTAACTCCAGGAATGTCTATCAAAAGGAAAATACTGAAGGGATATACTAGTACAGAAAATAGAAGGGGACTCCTCGGTCTGCGAACGTGGCAGATATACCTCAAAGTCTTTACAAAAGTGCCTCACCTCAAGGATGATAAGACTGAATGGAAATACCTGGATCTGCACATGAAAAACATGCGTAGAAAGGGAATGAGTACACCACAGCGGTACTCAGTAAGTGTCAAGCCTAACCTCGGCCGGGTAGTGACGAGGAAAGTTAGGGCCCTACTGAGATTAAATGAAATACAAGGTGTAACAGTATAGAATAAGACAGTATAATTAAGTGCAACAGTAAGAAGTAACACAGGATAGAAAGAACATCAACAACTATAACAGAGACAAAATAATCACAGAAAGAAAATATAGCTCAACATAGAGATAACAACTGGGGATCTCCCAGGATACCGTCCTATAGTCCCCAAATATAACTATCCAGTGGATCTCCCGGGTGCAGTCCCGTAGTCCAACTCATAATGCACGGGGATATACCAAAAATTTGATTTGTAGTCCCAAATGTAAATATCCAGTACAGGGGGAATCTATCGGGTGCAGTCCCGTAGTTCCACTGTAATTGTGCAGGGGGGATCTACCGAAATACAAATTCGTAGTCCCAAAGTAAGCATGTAGGGGGATCTACCGGGATAGCGTCCCATAGTCCCAAAGTAAATACACCAACAACCACACGAAGAATACACAATTCAATTCAAATTCCATATTAAGGTAAAATAGGTACTTCTAGCCTAGCATGCTGCAAATAATCCAAATAAGGCAGTTTGAGCAAGTAAAGAATTTAGTCAATTAGACAAGCTTCCCTAAGCTAACAACAGGCTTAAATTGCAAGTAGTATAAACTGGAAAAAGAAACATAATTAAAATTACTTAAAGAAAACCGTATTTTCAACAATTAGAACAAGAACACACTCGTCACCTCACGTGCAAGACATTTCAAATATCAATAATACCAAATCCTAAGGGGAGTTTCCCCCACACAAGGTTAGGCAAGTCACTTACCTCAAACCGGCTCAAAATCAACCCGAAAACCACGTTCTTGCCACGAGTACTCGACTCCAAATGGCCTAAATCTATTCACTTTAATTGCATAATGTAAATATAACTTCAAATAATTGATTCCACAAATAAATTCTAAGTTAATACGTGAATTAGGTAAAATGACCAAAATGCCCTTCGGGCCCACATCTCGAAATTGGGTAAAATTTATATTTTCAAAATCCTCATACTCTCACGAGTCTAACCATACCAAAATTATCTAAATCCAATGTCAAATCCCCAATCAAAACTCGAAATTTAGGTCTAAGAACTTTTCCCCAATTTTCATTCAAAATTCCGAAATTAAATGATGAATTCATGTTTAAATTAATGGGTTACAAGCAAAAAGGATTTAAGAATTGTTACCCAATCGATATATCTGAAAATCCCTCAAAACCTCACTCAAATCCACGTGGAAGGACCTTTGCGTTCGGGAAGTACAACTCTGCTTGGGTCCAGCTTTCCTTCATCGCGAATGCGATGACCAATTTCCTTCTCCTATGCGAACGCGGGACCATCATCGTGAATGCGTAGGTATAAGACCTTCCAGCTTCGTGAATACGGGAACACCTTCGCGAACGCACAGCATTAAACCTCCCCCCAGCCCCAGCTTCTCTTTGCGAACACGAGATCTCACTCGCGAACGCGAAGAAGGAAACCAGAACTGGGCTGCTGCAATTTTCCTAAGTTCCAAAATGACCTGTTGAGCATCCCAAACACACCCGAGGCCCCCGGGACCTCAACCAAACATGCCAACCAATCCTAAAACATCATTCAAACTTTTTCCAATCTTCGGAACGCTCAAAACAACATCAAAACACCAATTTAACATCGGATTCAGGCATAAGAACCCCAAAAACTCTCAAACTATGCTTTCGATCAAAAGGTCTATCAAACCTCGTCTGAATGACCTGAAATTTTGCAAGCACATCACATTCAAAACTATGGAGTTACTCTAACTTCCGGAATTCCATTCCAACCCCGATATCAAAATCTCACTATCGAACCGGAAACTTCAAATATTCAACTTTCGACATTTCAAGCATAAATAAGCTACGGACCTCCAAAACACAATTCGAACATGCCCCTAAGCCTGAAATCACCCAACGGAGCTAACGGAATCGACGGAATTCCATTCTGAGGCCGTCTTCACACTACTGTGACTACAGTCCAAATTCTAAAGATTAAGCTCTCATTTAGGGACTAAGTGTCCCAAAACACTCCGAAACTTAAAACCAAACATCCCGACAAATCAAAATAGCAGAAACAAACATAGGGAAAGTAGTTAATAGGGGATCCGGTCATTAATTCTTAAAATGACCGGCCGGGTCATTACAGCTTAACATGAGTTCATCTAGTATTTCATGTTTCAATGCTTCGGAGGTATCACGGTGATCCATCGCACATGTTGGATTTTAGTTTAGTTCAGTTGGACAAGGATCTATCTTATGTTGAGGAGCCAGTGACAATATTAGACAGGCAGGTTTGAAAGCTGAGGTGAAAGAACATTTCATCAGTAAAGGTTCAGTGGCGGGGTCAGCCGGTCGAGGAGGCGACCTAGGAGACCGAGCAGGATATGTGCAGCCGTTACACTTATCTTTTCACTAATTCAGATATGTCTCCATGCTCGTTCGAGGACGAATGAATGTTTAAGTGTAGGAGGATGTAACGACCCTGCCAGTCGTTTTAAGAATTAACGCCCCGATCCCCTATTAACTACTTTCCTCATGTTTGTTTCTGTTATTTTGGTTCACCGGTATGTTTGGTTTTAAGTTTTAGAGTGTTTTGGGACACTTAGTCCCTAAATGAGAGTTTGAGTTGTAGAATTTGGGCCATAGTTGGAGCAGTGTAAAGACAACCTATGAATGGAATTTTGACGGTTGTGGTAGCTCTGTTGGGTGATTTCGGGCTTAGGGGCATGTTCGGATGGTGTTTTGGAGGTCTGTAGCTTATTTAGGCTTGAAATGCCCAAAGTTGAATTTTAAAGTTTCCGGTTCGATAGTGAGATTTTGATATCGGGGTCGGAATGGAATTCCAGAAGTTGGAGTAGCTCTATAGTGTAGAATGTGTCGTACTTGCAAAATTTTAGGTCATTCGGACGAGGTTTGATAGACCTTTTGATCGAAAGCGTAATATGAGAATTTTTGGAGTTCTTAGGCTTGAATCTGATGTTAAATTGGTGTTTTGATATTGTTTTGAGCGTCCCGAAGGTTGGAACAAGTTTGAATTATGTTTTATGAATGGTTGGCATGTTTGATTGAGGTCCCGGGGGCCTCAGTTGTGTTTCGGATGCTCAACGGGTCATTTTTTGGAACTTAGAGAATTGTAGGAAAAAAAATTATAGCAGTCAGTTCTGGTTTCCTTCTTCACGTTCGCGAGTGGGGTATCGCGTTCGCGAAGAGGAGCTGGGGCTGGTGAAGGTTTAATGCTTCGCGTTTGCGAAGGTATTCCGCGTTCGCGAGACTGTGGGGTCTTATACCTACGCGTTTGCGAAGATGGTCCCGTGTTCGCGACTTGGGCATCACATTCGCGAAAGAGGAAGTTGGCCAGTAGGATTTTTATGCATCGCATTTGTGGTAGTAGTCTCACGTTTGCGAAGAAGAACGCGTCTAGACAGAACTTAAATTTCAAAATTGAAGGTTTTGAGTTCATATTACAAAATTAAATTGAGAGCTCGGTAAGAGACTAATTTTGAAAAGATTTTCAAAGGGAGTTTGCGGGTAATGAATCTTAACTCCTTTTTGCGTATAACACATTAATCTAAACATGAATTCATTATCTAATTTCAGATTTGGGGTGAGAAATTGGGGAAAATTTTGGAAAAGTTCTTAGGCCTAATTGATTGGGAATTTAGCATTGGATTTGGATAATTTTGGTATGGTTAGAGTCGTGAGTGAATGAGGGTTCATAATCTGTAACTTTTACCCGATTCCGAGACGTGGGCCCGAGGGGCATTTTGGTCATTTTACCTAATTTCGTGTATTAGCTTAGAATTTATTTGTGGAATTAGTTACTTGAAGTTATATAAACATTATGCAATTGAAATGAATAGATTTGGGCCATTTGGAGTCGAGTACTCATGGAAAAAACGTGGTTTCAGGTTGATTTTTTAGCTGGTTCGAGGTAAGTGGCTTGCCTAACCTTGTATGAGGGAACTCCCCTTAGGATTTGGTAGTGATGATATTTGAAATGCCTTGTACGTGAGGTGACGAGTGCGTACTTGTGCTAATTGTTGAAAAATCTTGTTTTCATTAATTAACTATAATTGTGTTTTTTTCTGTTTATACTACTTGCAATTTAAGCCTATTGTTAGCTTAGAGAAGCATGCATAATTGACTTAATTGCTTTATTTGCTCAAACTACCTTATTTGGATTTCGTGTAGCATGCTAGGTTAGAAATACCTGTTGTTCCTTCGTATGGCATTTGAATTGAGTTGAGTGTTTTTCGTGTTGCTGCTGTGTGTTTACTTTGGGACTACGGGACGGTATCTCGGGAGATCCCCCTGCATGTTTACTTTGGGACTACGAATTAGTATTCCGAGAGATCCCCCTGCACTTTTATATTGGAACTACGGGACTGCACCCGGTAGATTCCCCTAGTACGGAGTATTTACATTTGGGACTACGGATCGGTATTCCAGGAGATCCTCGCGCATCATGAGTTGGACTACGGTATGGTATCCCGGGAGATCCACAGGATATTTATATTTGGGACTGCAGGACGGTATCCTGGGAGATCCCCGGTTGTTATCTCTGTGTTGAGTTGTATTCCTTTCTATGATTATTTTGTCTCTGTTGTAGTTGTTGTTGTTCTTTCTCTCCTGTGTTACTTCTTATTGTTGCACTTAATTATATTGTCTTACCCTATACTGTTATACCTTGTTTTTCATTTAAACTCAGTAGGGCCTTGACCTTCCTCGTCACTACTCGACCGAGGTTAGGCTTGGCACTTATTGAATACCGTTGTGGTGTACTCATGACCTTTCTGCGCATGTTTTTCATGTGCAGATCCAGGTACTTCAACTCAGTCCTACCACCCTTGAGGAAAAGCGACTTTCCCAGAGACTTCGAGGTATATCTGCCGCATCTGTAGACCAAGGAGTACCTTTCTATTCTCTCCTTAAGTTTTAGCCCTTCTGTGTTTTCTTTTGTTAGACATTCTGGAGTTAGATACTTGTAGACATTCAAAAGCTTGTGATTTCATGAGATTTTGGGTTTTGGGAAATGTAGTTCCAGTTTGAGAGTTGTATTGTATATGCCGAGCGACATCTTAAATGTTTCATTTGATATTTTTCTACAATTTTGGCTAGTTTTATTATGTTATTTTCTGTTTTACGCAATTTCTTAGGCTTACCTAGTCGTAGAGACTAGGTGTCGTTACGATAGTTCACGGGGGGCGAACTTGGGCCATGACATGGAGGTAGGGAAGTTGAGCCATTTGAAAAGTCATGACTGTCATGTTTTCATGGAGACCTTATTGCCTATTGCATTTCGTGGTTTGCCTGAAAGAATCTGGAAATCCATCACAGAGATTAATTTGTTTTTCAAAGACTTGTGTTCTACCACAATAAGGGAAGAAAACCTACTCCGGATGGATCAGAACATTCGTGTAACTTCTAGTAAGATGGAAAAGATATTTCCATGTGGTTTTTTTATGTGATGGAACACCTTCCAATCCACCTTGTACACGAGGCACGACTTGGAGGGTATGTTCAATGCAGATGGATGTATCCCTTTGAGAGGTAATATTATAAGTTTGATGTAATTTTCTATTTTATTTGAATGTTCTTGGCTAACATGACATTGTGTAGGACAATTGGCAAATGCAAACATTTTGTTAAGCAGAGGAATAGGATTGAAGGATCTATATGCGAAGCTTATTTTGCAAAGGAAACTGCTCATTTTTGTTCTAATTATTTTGAGAGTAACATGCCATGTTCTAGGAATAGGCACACGGTCAAATGTGTGAATGATCCATGATATCTGCCAATGTCCATATTCAATCAACCAGGCCGATGTTCTAAGGATGTTAGTAAGAGAAGTTTGAGTGATAAAGAGTACAAGTTAGCTACACTTCATGTGTTGCTAAATTGTCCGGAAGATGTACCATTTCTCAAGTAAGTATTGATTTATTAGTTATCAAAATATAAAATTTATTGTGATTACATCTCAATGCAACTACTAAAAATATTTGATGTATCACAGTCACTTCGTGGGTCAATTTGGCCATGATGCTATATATACAAGATTTGATATGTGGTTCAAACAATTTGTAAGTTTACCCTGATAATGTTCTAACACTATGTAGATAAATAATGTTTGTAAGCTATGCTAACTTATGAATTCTTTTAACACTATGTAGGTAAATGATCCAAATAATGGTGTAAATCAATTTTTGATAGATATATCTTGGGGACCTGGGCTTCAGGTCACAACAATGTCCAAGTACGTAGTGAATGGTTATAAGTTCCATACAGAGGATTGCTCTAAAAATAAAAATAGCAACAACAGCGGGGTGTGGGTTCAAGGTGGTGATGGCAACCAAGTTGGAGATATTGATTATTATAGTGTGCTCAAAGAAATATTACAACTAGAATATACAGGTTGGCCATATAAGAAATTGATACTCTTTAGATGCAAGTGGTTTGACCCAAATCCAACAAGAGGTACAAGAGTACACAACCAATACAACATAATTGAGGTTAATCATACGAGGGAGTATGATCGCTATGATCCTTTTATAATTGCACATAATGTTAGGCAAGTGTATTATGCTCCTTATCCATTGCGGCGGAATAAGTCCGATTGATGGATTGTAATAAAAACTAAGCATGTAGGTAGAGTGGAAGTCGAGAATGTGTTAGATGTTGCATATCAAAACGATATCTCCAATGTTCACCAAATAGTGGATGATCGGCTAGAAAATAATTTGGAACATCCGGAACACATATTGGAAGAAGTTGATATAAATGATGTAAGAATTATAGAAAATGAGGACGAAGAATCAACTGATGAAGCTCAAACAAGTGAGGACGAAGAATTCTCGGACGAGGAACAGTACGTCGATGAGCTTTAAAAAGTTAGTTTTTTAAATAACTCTCATTTTATAGCTAGTTTCTTATATATTTCAATCTAAATATATATTATATTATGCATATGGCAGGGAAGGGTCAAGGTAACCATGACCCCACTGGTTCTCAGTGTCGAGAAAAGACTAGGAAGGGAAAGAGGAGGGTAGAAAATAATACTCCATCTGCTACACCCTCTTTAGAGATGCCTATGCCTATGCTAATGTTTTAAGCGTCAATACCACACAAGAGGGGGTGATTTGTGTGGTACCTAATTTTCGCTTAACTGAACTATAGAAGAACCTGGTTCTTCTGGTGTTCCAACTACTATTGTTTGCAGAATAATAAATACAGAAAATAAAGAACACAGAGATTTTTACGTGGAAAACACCTGGCTAAAAAGGTGAAAAAACCACGACCTACTACTCAGTAGGATTTTCCCAAACTTCCACTAAAATCACTGAGCCAAAACAGCATTTACAAAAACTCTTTGTAAACCTAAGGATTAACTCTAATCTCGTTGTGGCACACAGCCTCAACTGTTGCGACAACTTCAAGTTAGTTATAACTTGAACACCCTAGGTACCTAATACAATTGCTTCTATGAAAACTGAAAGGTACAATTTTAAACCACCTACTTCAATTGAACTAGAATAAAAGATAGACACAATCTAACTGGTTCTTCTATCTTATTCAAGTAGCTTCAGGAGTGCACACTCAAATCACACATAAATTGCTTGCAAAATCGCCTTGCTCTTTTGCTCTCAATTTAGTTTAACTTCTGTGTATGTGCATTACCTGTAAAAGAGAACAACACTTACATTTAATAGGTTAGTAATCAGAGTTTGATTGGGACTCAATTGTTGCTCTTCTATCGTGGAAGAGTTCATCATGATCTCAAACTCTAATACTATCTTCATCCTAGATTGTGTTCTCTTCATATAAGGAGACTTTCTCCCCTTATCCAATATGCAACCTTTTCGATCAGATCAGGAGATATTGCTGCTTGATCAGTAGGACTTATCTCCTTCACGTGCATCTCACATGTATAGGTTGATCATGATTGTTGCTTCACAAGATGGACCTGGTCCATGACTGAGTTCTTTTGTCAATCTTCAAAACTTCACCTGTTCTTAGGCCAACAAATTCCCCCTTTTTGATGATGACAAACTCTGTGCTTTTTACTGATTTGGAACCTGTAAGAACTCAGCTTAACCATCAATACTAAACTTAGAAAATTCACTTATCATCAAGGACCAGGTTAATTAGGTTATAAATATCACTTATTTCAAAATATGTAAAGTACAATGTCTCTTCCCCCTTTTGGCATCATCGAAAAGTTGCATACAAAGTGTGATTCCCAGATTTTAATAAGTACTCATGGCCACTGGGGCAACTGCAAATGTAATCATGGAGTAATCATCAGTAATCAAGAAAATATATTTAAAATATCAAGGACAAATTAACATTAAACAAGAGCAAAATAGTAGTTATCATTGACAGAGATATGTTGCCACCAACAATCCACAAAAAGAAAGAAAAACATCCAAATCATGAGCAAAAACAAAAGATAGAAAAATCCCTAATCTGGGTCACTGAGGCACTAAATAAGTTCAGGAGACAAAAGCTAGGAGTCCTAAGGCTTGGAGGAACTAGAGGGTTGGGTTTGGGTTTGGAGAAGATTCAGCATGTTGTGAAGAATTCCATCATTCTTCTCCTTTTCTTTGGCAAGCTCAGTTCTGAGACCATCCCTCTCAGATTTCACTTCAGTCACACGAGCCTTGAGCCTAGCTATTTCAGCATCTTTGGCTGCACATTCCTGAACCAGAGTCCTAACTTTGTTGTTGATAGGTGCCTTTTGGGATGAACCAAGTTCATTTGGGATGGCATTGACTGCATAGTCACAAGCAAGAAGAGTATTGATGCCAAAGTGATCCTTGCTCGAGGCCATTTCCCATTTCTTCAGAGGCACATTGAGCCTATCCAGAAATGTGGTTAGAATAAAGCCATAGGGAGTAGCATGAGCCTTGGAGCCATTTATGACCCTGTCTAGCAGCTTGATAATGAAGGCAGTCTAGTTGATTTTCTTTCCTCTCTCCATGCACTCCATAAGAACTAGATCCATGTAATTTGCAATGTGCCCTCTCTCCTCTCTAGGCAATAAACACTTGTTAACAAGTTCAAACAAGACCTTGTGCTCAAGCCTCATTTCACTTTTCTGCACAGCCCTGGCTTCATTCACATCTTCTGAATCACAAAACCTCCTAGTGATTGCAAAAGCAGTAGGGAGGGATTCCAGGCAGGGCCACATTTTCCTTGTATAGTCATCAAACCTTTCAGAGGGTATGTCCAGGATCTCTCCCAGTTTCATTGCATCAAACTGCACTTGAACTCCTTTCACCAGGCTACTAACATTGCCATCCTTAACCGCAGCATTTGTCATAAATTCAATTAGCTCATTTCGGGCTAGCCTACCATCCATCTGAAGGACCATGTCCTTCCATCCCTGAGCAACTAAAGCATCCACCAATCTCATCATTCCTGGTTCCACCAGGTCTTTCAGCAGTCTACCCTTTAAAAATTTTCTTTTGCCAAACATGGCAAGCTTATGTTGTTCCTTCTCAGAATCATTTTCTTCTTCTTCCCCACTCCAGTCATCATCATACATAGAGGAAGACTTCTTGGAGGAAGTCTTGGTCTTTTTGAGCTTGGGAGTAGGAACCTCCACTGATGTACCCCTTTCTTGATGGACTAGTTCCATCTCCTCTTCCTCAACAGCCTCTGAGGATTCTGCAATCTTTCCCTTTCCTTTATCCATTTTCTTTTTCTTACTTTCAGCCAAAGCCCTTTGAAGATCAGTTTCACTCTGTTTCACCCTGCTTCTTGTATCTCTACCCTTTGGCAATGAAGAGGCAATAGGTGTTGGGGATGAAGCATTTCTTTTCTTGGAAGGATTAGGAACATTTGGGGCTTTTGTTGTGGGAGTTCTGCGTTTCTTTGGGTCATAGTTTGCCCCAACCTTTTTCAGCAGGTCTGCTAGGATCTCTTTAGTAGATGAAATAGGTTCATCTCTCTGTGTGCTCAGATGAACCAACCCCTCAGCAGCTTCCCCAGAACCACTTCCCTCTGACTTCATGCCACTCTCTTCTACCCTTTCTTGTGCAACCCCACAGATAGCAGGCACTACTTTTTCCCACTTCTCCTCTCTTCACCACATGCACCCTCTCTCTCTTTTTCTTTTTCAGAATTCTTTTTACCTCCACTCCTTCGTGACCCTGGTAATTCTACATCCTTAACAGACCCAACCAGAACAAACCTAGTTTCTAGATTTTCAGACATAGAAGAAATTACCTTAGATGGAGATTTTTGAGTCTTTTCAGAGTCAGAAGACCTAGGTTCTTCCCCCTCAGTAGCGGATTGATATGATTCAGAATCAGATCTGGAGTCGGAGTTTTGGGTCTCTCTTGCCTTCAACTTCTCATTTAATTTCTTCCTCAGAGCCCCAGACGCTACAGTCTTTCGAGCAAGCATTTTCACCTTTCGCAGTCTAGGTTTTGGAGATGTACTGGGTGGAGGATGTGTGGATGTATTTGAGGGATTTGGTGATGGAGGATTTCCAAGATTGTCTTGTGGGTTAGTCATGATCGTTGGTTTCTTGAGAGAATTTGGGAATTAGAGTTTTGGAGAAGAGGGCAAGTGAAAGTGAAGAAGAATTTTTGACGTTTGGAATTATGAAAATGGCAGGAGAAATGATGTGTATTTAAAGAGAAATACACATTTAATAGGTAACAGTGACTTTTAGCAGTGGTCAATTAGAGGTCTAATCAACCTGAAATTCCAGATTTTGAATGATCGATTTATCTTCCCTAGATTTTAGGCAAATTTTTCGGTTTAGAGTTCTAGGCAGACGGAACTTATTCAAAGCTAACGGATAGAATTTTCTAGGAATTGAACAATTATAGGACTTCTGCTCATGATTTAAATATTAATCTTTCTAATTATGCAGAGTATAGAAAACATACCTTAGCTTTCATATGAACTCATACAGATGAACCAGGTTCTTCATTTAAAGTCTCTTGAACATGCCTCAAATGCCATAATAGAGAAAATTTTGTAAGAGATCAGTGAGTCATATAAACACATGTCACAGGAGTATACTAATTAAAGTATGAAGCTGAGTAAGAATTAATCTGGATATTTACACAAGTTCAGAATTCCTAGCCAAAAATCTTTTTTTTTCATTTTTCAATTTTTTTTTCATTGTGCATTCTGAGCTGGACCTATTAGGTGATCTTAATCATCCCTAATTCCAACATGTTCCTCTAAAAGTTTTCTCTATTTAGTGCTTTAGTGAAGATGTCAGCAATTTGTTTATCAGTAGCACAAAATTCTATGGAGATCAATCATTTCTCATAGTTATCTCTTAAGAAATGGTGTCTAACATCTATGTGCTTAGTCCTCCTATGATGAATAGGGTTCTTTGTCATACTTATAGCACTAGTGTTATCACAGAATATAGGAATGCAACCAACTTCAATGCCAAAATCTACCAGCTGCTATTTGATCCATAGCAATTGAGCACAACAAGAGGCAGCAGCAACATATTCAGCCTTAATAGTGGATAAGACCACTAAATTTTGCTTTTTAGTGGCTCACGATACAAGACATGAACCAAGAAAGTGAGCCATACCTGAGGTGTTTTTCCTATCCACAAGGAAACCTCCATAATCAGCATCAGCATATCCTACTAGATTGAAATTACTACCTTTAGGATACCAAAGACACAGATCAGTGGTGCCTTTCAAATATCTTAGTATCCTCTTGACAGCAGTCAAGTAAGACTCTTTTGGATTAGCCTAAATGCGAACACAAAGCCCTACACTGAAAACTATGTCAGGTCTGCTGGTAGTAAGATACAAGAGTGAATCAATCATACCCCTATACAACTTCTGATCAACTGATGAACCAGGTTCATCTATGTCTAATTTAGTGGCAGTTGCAATGGGGGTGTCTATTTCCTTTGATTCATCCATTTTAAACTTTTTGATCAGCTTTTTTGCATACTTCTGCTAATGGATCATGGTTCCATTTTGGATTTGTTTGATCTGTAAGCCTAAGATAAAGTTAAGCTCACCCATCATACTCATTTCAAACTCACTCCCCATTAATTTGGCAAAATCCTTACTTAGTTTATCAGTGGTGGCCCCAAAGATTATGTCATCAACATATATTTGTAGCACAAGGAGATCCTTACCTTTTTCTCTTAAGAAGAAGGTACTGTCAATTTTACCTCTTTTG